>NW_027187393.1:3671199-3700945 GCF_028583685.1 Petaurus breviceps papuanus
AGAGAGAGAGAGAAGGAGGGAGAGAGAGACAGAGACAGAGAGAGAGACAGAGATTGAGATTATATTTAGTCCCTTCATGTGGAAGCAAATCTACTCCTGATTCTCATGGAAGGAGGTATAGACAGATACCCCCTGCCCCCTCATTGTTTTTTTCCTGGGATCTGGGGAAAGATCTGATGACTAGATATGGCCAAACTGGAAATGCTCTGGAAAATTTGGGACTAAGAACTAGGAGTTCAGGTTGGACTTAGCTCTTCAAAGATTTGGTCCTCTTCCTGCTCTACTTACACTGATCCCCCAACCCCACATCCACATGCAGAAGCCTCAGGCTGCCATCCAGCATCTCAGTGGAGTTGAAAGTATAACAACATGGGGTTCCACATAGTTGCAGGCTTCCCACCCTTTCCCAATCTAGCCAGCTACCACCTCAGCCTCCCTGATACCCAACAAAAGCCCCAGTCAAGCCATGGAGAGATGGAGAGTGGGCAGGGACAACCTGGGGCCTTCCCTTCCTCCTTTCCAGCACAGAGTTGGAGGAGGGAAGGAGGGGAAGGGAGCCAGAGGAAGGAAGCAGCCCAACACTGTCTGGTATTTCCCATTTGGTGTGTGTGTGAGTGACAGGAGGATGTGGGACTCCAGGACAGACAGACCAGACACACACAGGCTTTCCAATTTCCTATCAGGCTTTCCAATTTCCTATTGATTTAACTTAGGCCTCTCAAGGGAGGGGAAAGGATTTCTTCCAGGCCCTTCCCCCACTCTGGATTTTCCTGAAGCCTCCTCACTACAGGGCCCACACTCCTATGCACAGACCCAAGAAAGGAGGAATCTCCTCTCCACCCCCATACAAAATTTCAAGGACTCCCCTTCCCAATCCTCCAAGAGTTTCTCCCAGCCCCTAGGGAGACAGGACACAACCCCCTTCAAGGGGTTCATATCCCCATAAATAAATCTCCTTTAGGCTTTTTAGGGTTAAAACAGAATTGAACATTCCACCTGCCTCTGTGCTAAAGCTTCATTAGAAGAAAGGACAGCCTGGAGTAGGAGAAAGAGAATTAGACTGAGAGTCAGAAGACCCACGTTCAGACCGCAGCTCTTAGATTTAATTAAATAGCCATGTGACTTCTTGAGACTGATTTAACTTCTGTGTGCCTTGGTTTCCCCCTCTGAAAAATAAGAGGGATAGACTAGATGGTTTCTAACATAGTTTGATTCTCTGACCTGGTATGATGAGAGAAGGCAGACCAAGTCTAGGGCAGAACTAAAGGAAGCTGTTTGGGGAGACTTCCAGACTTCTTTCCAGCATTTGACTTCCCCACTGGCCGCCAAAGGCTCAGTGTCCTTTTGTTGTTCATAAGTCCTTCACCCAGACCTCCTGTCCTCATTCTACACGGACCCATGTTCCAAGTTCGCTCTCTCTCTCTCTCTCCCTCTCTTTCCGTCTCTCTCTCTTCCCCATTTCTATAGTACTTTAAGACAAAACTTTCCTCACAACAACCTGGTAGGGGTAGTTTGTGGTTCATTTACTTTTCTAGGTCCATTTCATTTTTCAGGTAATCTAATTTTTTATTCTGAATTTAACAAAATGGATATTTTCCATATGCAAAGTAGAAGCTAAGATTGTATATAAACCATACATCTCTAGTCTCTACAGCTTGATTTTTTTAAGTGCATGTGATAAGTACCAACAAATTTCTTTCAAGCTATCTTGCTTGTTTGTCCTTCCTTTCAAGCTTTTCTTCTATGCATTAAAAAAATAACAATATTTTCAAGGCCTTTTTTTTTGTTTCATCTTTTTTCAGCATCACTATCACCAACCTCCTTCACCACCCCAAATCATTCCCCCAATTAAAAACAAGAACAAAAAAAAACCTAGTAACAAATAAAGCATAGTCAGTAAAAATGGGTTGACACAATTTTCATGGCCAAAAATATGTCTCAATGTGCACAACAGCAGTCTGTCCATTATCTCTCTGTCAGGAAGTGGGTGCCATGCTTCAGGACTGGCCCTCTGGAGTCATGGTTGGTCATTGCATTGACCAGAGTTCAAAGCTGTTTTCATTGTCTGGTCCTGCCCCCTCCACTCTGCATTACTCCATACAAGTATTCCCAGGATTCTCTGAAATAATCCTGAAATAATCATCTTTTGTTTTAGTAATATTCTACTATATCCATATACCATAATTTGTCTAGTCATTCTCCAATGAATGGGTACTTCCTTATTCCCAGTTCTTTACTACAATAGAAAGAGATGCTAGGAATATTTTTATATTTTTAGATCTTTTACTTTTTCCTTCAATCTCTTTGGGGTATAGGCCTAGTAGCAGTATTTCTGGGTAAAGAATTACACACAATTTAGTGACTTTTGGGGTCTAGTTCCAAATTCTTTTCTTAAATAGCTAGGGTAAATTGCCCTTCTCCCTGCACCAAAACTCTTATTGTCTCAGAGCATCCTAGCCTGGAAGAAAACAGCGTGTTACCACCAACCTATATGGAATTGTGAATGACAGGCCCTGGACAATGGTGAAGCATCAACTATGGAGGAGATATTTAGGGGGGATGATGGTGAGGAGAGGTCTTCCCTGTGATTCCACCCTTTGCACCAGTTCTGGGAATTAGAAAAAATATTTGTGAATGTTGCCTTGCCTCCTCCAATTTTCTCAAATAGAAGAAAGAAATATCCTGCCCCACCATCTCCTCCTTCCAATTTTTGTCAAGCGTCTTAGGCCTGGGCTGATCACCAGCCCTTAATGAAGAGTCTATTTCAGAGAGAAAGGTACTGCCTGGCTTCCTGGCCTTAAGCTGAGTTATCCACAGGTTCCTGTCTCTGCCCAGCATCTGGATGCAGGTGTACCTATTAACCAGAAGTTTCTGCAAGAAGCCCTGCCACCTGAGGGCTCCCGACTGGGAATCCAGAGACCTTCAAAGAAGCAGTCTCTCCCTCTTCCCACCTCCCCATATTCCTGTGAGGCTATGAAGAAGCATTCACATCTGCAGGCTGAGCTTCCCCAATTTGGTTCTCAGTTTAGGACTCATTCCTGAGAATTACCCTCAACAGGGCCATGAGTGAGCCTGGTTTGATCAACCCCCAGGCACCTGCTCCAGACAGAAGGAATTGTGGCTGACTCTGGCCCCCACAACTCCTGGGCCCTTTAAAGATGATCCATTGACAGAATCAAACCTCATACCTTAAGGAAAACTAGGAGGGCACTGTAGAGAGAGGCAGAAGCCTCATTCAGCCCTTACAATTTGACAGGTCCCAGTGAGGCTTACAACTCCGATGCTTCTACAATGGATACAAGGCTTCTTCCCATCCATTAGCCCCATCAAAACCCTCACTGGGGTAGAGGCTGAGGATCCCCACTTGACAGATGAGGAAACTGAGTCCCAGAGAAGGAAAACACCTTGCCCAAAGTCACAGAGGAAGTTGGTGGGAAAGCTAATATCAAAATCCAGGTCTCCTGATTCCTAAGCCAACAGTCCTTTTTGTATGTCAAATGAGAAAACTAACAATGTCTTAATAAAAACAAGTCTCAACAAATACCAACAGTCAATTAAACAAAATAAGAAATAAAATCCCTGATAAACTCCAACCTATTTCTATTTTGATTAAAAAAATATAAAATTTGACCAAATAACAATACCAATATTTTCCCTTAGGCTTCCTCAATTCCTTTTCTGCCTATAGTATTAGAATGTTTCAATCATGGTATTGGAGTTTTTTTTATGTCATTCTAGTGAATATGCATACTCTAATTTTACCTTTTTCATTCATGACTTTAGACATTTCTTTGTATTCCTCAAATTTTCCATTTTAATGGCACAATAAAACATCACTGCACTGAAATTTTGATTTAATTCAACAAATTTTTCAATTTTATTCAGTAAGAACTTATTGAGTCCCCACTCTGCACCAGGCATTGTGCTAGATATGAAAGTACAGAGGACAAAACAAACCAGTTCCTACCCTCAAGGAGCTTACATTCTACTTGGGGAAAACAATAGGTACACAGATAAGATCATACAAAATAAATAGAAAGTTATTTTGATGGGCAAATGGTAGCCCTAGAAACTGGTAGAATTAAGAAAAACCTCCTGTAGGGTTTAAGCACTGGAGTTGATGCCAGAATGGGAGCATTCCAGGCAGGGGATGAGCCTGTACAAAACCGTGGAGATGGGCATAAGAATGTAGCATTCGAGAAAATGCAAGGAAACTGGTTTGACTGAAACACAGAGTGTGTGAGGAAGAGAAATGTGTGATAAGTCAAGAGAGAAAAGTGGGAGTCAGATTGTGAAGGACTTAAAAGGACAAGCAGAGGAATTCCTATTTTATCCTAAAAGTAATCATTTGGGAACGACTGACATTTTGTTAAGTGTCGGGACATTTAGGTTATTTCCAATTTCTTTTGCTACTATAAATACTGGATAAGCTCCTAAAAATATTTCTGTACAAATAGGTCCTTTTCCCTCCTCAGTCAATAATGTCCTTTATGGAATAGTCCTAATAGTGGGATCCATTATTCAAACAAAGGTAGTGTGATGTAGGGGAAAGAGTGTTGAATCTGAATTCAGAAGTCTTGGGTTCAAGTGTCATCTTCTAAGCAAGCTTTTGTAAATCACTGAACCTCTCTGGGTCTCAGCTTCCTCCTCCATAAAATGAAGGAAAGAGAATTAGAGAATTCCCTGGAGGGGAGGGGGGGTCAGAAGATCTGAGTTAAAATCCTAGCTCTACCACTCACTTCTTGTATAAATAACTTAATATCTGTTAACTCTAGTTTCCTCATTTATAAAATGAAAGAAAAGTAGTGGCTTTGGAGTCAAAGGACCTGGGTTCAAATCCTGCCTCTGATGCCTATGACTGGTGTGCCCTTGAACAAGTTATTTAACTTCCTGTGGTCTCAGTTCCTTCATCTGTAAAATGTTGAATTAGATGACTTCTTTTTTTTTTAAGCAATTGGGGTTAAGTAACTTGCTCAAGGTTACACGGCCAGTTATTTCTGGATGTGGTGCTGAGTATCTGAGCCCGGATTTGATACAGGTCATCCCGACACTGGAGCCAGTGCCCTTACTCGCTGAGCCACCTGGCCACCCCTAAGCAATTGGGGTTAAGTAATTTGCTCAAGGTTACACGGCCAGTTGTTTCTGGGTGGGTGCTAAGTGTCTGAGCCCAGGATTCGATCTCCAGGTCTTCTCAACACTGGAGCTGGTGCTCTTACTCGCTGTGCTACCTGGCCACCCTGAGTTAGATGACTTCTGAGGCCCCTTCTAATTCTGAGTATGATAGATCAGTTTTGTGGCTCAGCTCCTATATCATCAAATTTCTCTCCCAAAAAATTATACCTATTCACACATCCACCAAGAATGTAAGAGTTTTCTCTAGTACTTTTTTTTCCCCACCTACTACACAATGTTGCCTCTGGAATCTAGAATTTCCAGCCCTTCCCTCCTGAGGGAGGTCCCCTCTCTGGCCCAGGAGGAAGGAATAGCCATGACTGGCTCAAGTCCAGGACACTTTCCCTCTCTTGGATCTCAGGCCAAACACTACTATCATAGGCCAGCCTTCTGCCTCCATTAAGGGTTTTACTTAATAACCCATCCCAGTTAATAAGAAATTATTCTGTGTTCCAGTATCTATACACAGGTCAGGAAATACTTCCTTAAGTCTTCCTTATGTCCCCATCTAGGGCAGTTTCAACCCATCTCTTCTCAGTGGAGACCAGGGAAATTGGTCTCAGCCTCTAGCATAATAACTTTCCCAAGTGTCTAGACCATTATTTCACAGTTTCCCACTTCTTGCATAAAACAGCTGCTCTTCTCAGCTCTCTCTGGGCTCATCTCTCTGTCCTGACTCAAGAGCTGAGAACTTGGTGCAAGATTGCTCTGTCCCATCCAGAGAGGATTCAATTTTGGTTCCCAGAACAAGGACACACCTGGGCTCTAAATAGCTCCAGGCTGTCCCCTGCACCCCCTGCCCCCAATTCACTGGCCTGGAATGAAGCTGAGTGTGTTCCTGCTGAGGGAGGCCTCCAACCCACCTCGAGCAGGGGAGTAGGACACAGCCGTGTGGGGACCAGAGGCTGGGCGGGGACAACACAGATGGAAGAGGAGGTCTGCACAGTGACCTGGCTGACCTCTGTGTAGACACTGTCTATTCTGATGGGCTATTGCTGGCTCAGCCTCCTCCTCCCCCCAATCTAGGATGGGGAGAGGAATTGGGGAGGGAGGCATCAAGGGACAGAAGGGAAAGGAAAAAGCCAGGTCTGCCTGGCAGGAGGAACAGGAAGACTGGCAGAGGGTGGAAGGGTGAGGATGACAGAGAGCTTCCTGCTGAGGGAGCAGTGGGACAGACAGACAAAAAGAAGAGATAGGGACCCATAGAAAGGATGGGCTTTCCTCATGGAGTATGGCTGTAAATTCTGGAGCAGAGTACACAGTCAGTCCTCAGAGTCTCAGGATGTGAAAACTGCAAGGAACCGTCTGGTCTTTTCCCCTATTTTGGGGTGAGATGGTCTCTAACTGTAGTATGATGGTATCTGGAAAGGGCCCTAAGTTGGGAGTCCAGAACCTTCAGTTCTCCCTTACTAACTATCTGTGTGACCTTGGCGAAGCCCCTTCCCCTCTCTGAGCCCCATCTGAAAAATGAAGAGATTATCCTGGATGATATCCCCTCAGCTCTGGTGTTCTGTGATTAGATGATTCTAAGTTGTCCCCGAATAATCACTACCTATCCTATACAGACTGTCGCCATTTTAGAGATGAGTTAAGCATGAAAAGGACTTATATTCATAGACCTCCCAGCTTTCTGTGACCCACCATAGGTTGCCCTCCACTAGCATAGCTCTTGAGAACCCAGGGCCAACTTCTGGTCCAGACGAAACTTTAAAGGAATTTGTTAGCTGAAGAAATAATAATGCAATAGTTATATACTTCTACAATACTTTATAGTTTACAAAATACTTTCCTCAAAACAACTACTATAATAATTCCCCTTACCTGTATTCAGTGGGTATGATGGAAAGAGCACTGGGTTCGGAGTCAGAAGACCTGCATTTGTAGAATCTGAGTTGAAAGGTATCTCATTATGACTCTGACACTTGATAACTATGTGATTTTGTGCAAGTTACTTCCTTTCAAGCCTAAAGGATGAAGGGATTAGACACAATGACCTTTAAGGCCCCTTAATAAACAGGTACACATATTAAACATATGTATACACGTAGCCCTATTACCTTCTAACACTAAATTAATAATCCCGGCACTTCTCTAGTCCCTCCTTTCGTTATCTGCGATATGAGGGAGCAGCATGATGCAATGGAAGGATGCTGGATTTGACATGGGTTCAGATCCCAGTCCCATTATTTATTCCCTCTGTGACCCTGGGCAGGCCATTTCACCTCTTTGGGCCTCTTTTCTAGCTCTGAAATCCTATAAATGGTTCCTTAAGGGCTGTCTTTAGTCAGTCACATCCTCTGCCTGACCAATCTTTCTCTTGATTTTTCTTAGGTTCTCAGGCTGCTTGATAATAATAACAAAAACAATTCACATTTCTGGAGTGTTTTATGGCAATAAAGCTCTCTATATCTTGGATCTTACTGGGTCTTCACGACAGCACTACAAAGTTGGGATTATTTTCTCCCTTTTATAGATGAAGACGCTGAGGCTTCTAGTGGAGAAGAGGTCTGCCCAGTTTTGTATCTGACATTAGTGGCAGGTCCCCTGACTCTAAATCCTTTGATCATAGACTTCCATACAGAAGGGACCTTAGAGGTCCTCTAACCCAACATTTTACAAATAAGGATACTGAGTCCCAGAGAGGGTAAGTGGTTTCTAAGAGCACAGAGGTAGTTAATGGCAGGATTGAGATTTGAACTTAAGTCCTCTGATCCCAAATCCAGCCCTGAATCCACCATGCCACACTATTTCTCTATATGGTCTGCTGAGGGAGGGATCGTAATTAGTGGAAGTGTCTAAGGAAAGAAACCTTGTGGGGGAGGGAAGAGCTGAGCTGGGCCTTGAAGGACAACTATGATTTGCTTAATATGAGAAGGTTTGTGGTTTCTTCTTGAAAGGCTGGGGAATCCTCTGTGTGCCATTCTCAGTTCAGTGTAGCAAATGTGCTACCATGTGCCCAGCACCAGGCTAGGCCCTGAGGGGGATAAAAGGCCTAGACAAAACATGTGCTGCGTACATTCTTGTCCAGAGATATGACACATGCATAGATAATCAGGTGCCCCCTCCCAAGAGAAGGCCAGGTCACTGCTAACTGAGGGCATCAGAGAAGGCTTCCTGGAGGAGGTGAATGATCCCAAATCCAGAATTGGAAGGAACCCCACCTTCCACCCCTGATTTTACATACAAGGAAACTGAGGCCAGGGAAGATCATTGGCTTGCCCACAGTCACACAGGCAGTAGATGCTAGGGGCAGGACTTGAACCCAGGTGTTCTTAACTCAAAGTCCTGTGCTCTATCCTTCATATCGAGTAGTGTTCAATGTTGCCGCAAGCTTGAGGAAGATGAGAGAAACAAGAGAATTGGATTTGTTGATTAGCTTGCTGGCATCTAAGAGAGTGGAATGGAGGGGGTTACTGAAAGGGTGAGTTCCTCATTGGTGCTGAGGAAATGGGCACATTGAGTGTAGACACCATTTTCAAGAAGTTTGGCCATGAAAGGGAGGAGAAAGAGACTGACAGCTGGATGGGATAGATGAGTCAAGGGAAGGCTCTTGTAAAACTGAGAGGGTCTTAGTGTATTTGAAAGTAGCTAGGTGGTACAGTGGATAAAGGGCCAGTTCTGGGCTCAGGAAGACTCCTCTTCCAGAGTTATAATCCAGCCTCAGACTCTTACTAGCTGTGTGACCCTGGGCAAGTCACTTCACGCTGTTTGCCTCAGTTTCCTCATCTGTAAAATGAGCTGGAGAAGGAAATGGCAAACCACTCTAATGTCTTTGCCAAAAAATGGGGTCATGAAGAGTTGGACATGACTGAAATGACTGATCAATGAACAGAATGTATTTGAAAAATCGGGGAGTACAGAACAAGTGGAAAGGGAGAGGTTGAAGAGGTAAGAGAAAGGGGTGACACCTGCTAGAATAAAATCCTCAGTGAAGCAGACGAGGTTTGGGATCAAAGGCCCAGGACCCTTTAAATGACAAGTAGAAATACGTCATCCTCTAGGCCTGGGAAAGAGCCTGGGGAGGCACTGTGATATTAGGATGCTACTGAGGAATTCTGAGGATCGAAGGAGGGAAACTCAGGGCGTTGGCATCAGATGACTTCAATCCTCCCAGTGAAGGAGGAATCTAGGTCATTTGGATAATTATGGGATATGGGGATAAGAAAGGTTTGCCAGATTGGATTGGGAGCCAGAGAGGGTTTAGAACAGGATGATGGGTCTAAAAAGGACCTCAGAGGCCAGCTAGTCCAACCCTCCCATTTTATAGGGGAGGAAACTGAAGCCCAGGGAGTTTAAGTGACTTGCTCAAAGTAATGGAGATAAGTGGAGGATTTGAACCCAGGTCCACCAACTCCAGTTTCAGGGCTAATTCTCCTACACTGGGCTGTTGTGAAAAATAAGAGGGGATTAATAAAAGAATGAGAGGATTGTCAGGCAGCGGTGAGGGTCCAGCTGAACTCATGCACCATAAATTGATAGTAGGTTTTCTGCTCAATTTCGTGACTTGTTCCAGAGATGATCAGCAGTCTGGAAGCAGGGGCGGAAGAATCAGACAGTCAGCATTTCCCAGTTTCCTAAACTGTGTCACTTAGGGGCTGTACAAGGTCAAAGGATGAATATAGACCTGCTCTGTCCATCTCGGTCCTGTGTGCTATCCAAGGTCCAGGTGGTCTCTTCCCCTAGTAATCCCTGCCCCAATCCGCATAGGAAGGGTGCTCAGGAAATCCTGGCAGCTGATGTCGAGGCTGAGATTGAGGCTTTTGAGGCTGGGCCACTAGGCCCTCTTATCCTCCAGGGAAACAGCTGGCCTGTGCCCAGGAGGGATGTTATAGAAATCACAGCCAAGAGAGAGACCTAAGGTGTTAGATCATCAGGGGCAGGCAGGAGGTGATAGGAGGCAGATCAGGGATTATTCCAGAGCATAAAACCATCTTGAAGGGAGCTGGGAGGTGAGGGGGCAGGGAAGGGGGAAGTAAATAATATCATCTCTCCTCATCCCCAAACCAGACACTTCCCAAGCTCCCCAGAGTGGGAATAACTTGGTATAGTAGAAAGAGCACTGATTTTGGAGTCAGCAGATCTGGGTTCAAATCGCACCTGAACAAGACATATAACTCCCCAGGCCTTAGTCTCTCTTTCTATAAAATGAAGTCAGACAAAGATGGTCCCTGAGGTCCTTACTGTATTTATGATCCTATGATTATAATGAATACAAATTACTGGGATGAACCCATCTATTTTCACATAATTCCCCAAACAGAGCTCACCTATGGGATCAGGGCATGAGGCAGGAAGTGAAGAGTGGGGAGGAAGATATCATTAGGAAGTTTGGTAGGACCCAGATCCCTCTCCCAAAAGCTTGGGGTTGTCCCCAGGAAGAAGGACACACAGCAGGGCTGCATACCTCTGAGGAGCAGATTATCCCGTCCACATTAAGGACTGTGACTGCCTAGCTGGGGCCAGGACCTGGGGATAGCAGCCTCTGGTGTGGCCCATCCGGCCTGAGCCCTCCTTCCCTTTCCTGTTGTCTGGGGGATGGTCCTGGGCAGGATACATCTGCAGGAACCCCAGGCCCAAACCTGCCCCCCTGGAGCTTTTCTGTCACCTCTGCCCACCCAGTAATGCCCCCTCCCCCATTATGCCATACAGTTGAATGAATGGATGGACAGACTGTAGAGGATTTGTATTCTACAGGAATTCATTGTCATCCGCCCACAGTGGCTGTTTCCAAAACTCTTAGGGGCCTCACCTGGCAGCCCCACTTCCATCTCTATTTTCCTCTGGGAAGAGGAAATGCTGATCCAACCATGTTCTTTCGGACAGTCAGTAGGTGAGATCACTCCCAGCTCTCTAAGTCAGAGTAGAAGAGAATGTGCCCAAAAAAGTGAAGACACTAAATGTCTACAACCAATCAACAAGCATTTATTAAGTACTTACTATATACTAGGCACTGAGTTAGACCATGGAGATGCAAAGACCAAAATGAAACAGTGTTTGTTCTCAGGGGGCTTACATTCTGCCAGAGGAGACAGGGGATGGAATTTATAGAGGTGATATTATATTATATTAAGATATATTATAATATATTATATTATATTAAGATAATACATTATATTAATAGGATATTATAGAGATGAGGAGGAAGACTATGCAAAGGCACAAATATGGAAGGGAGGGAGAAAGAGAGAGAGAAATAGGCAGAGAGAAGAGAGGAGGGAGGGAAAGATAGAGGAAGAGAGAGAAAAGAGAGAAGAGAGAAAGGAGATAGGAGAGAGACAGACAGAGAGGAGACAGAGAGAGAAGAGAAGAGAGAGAAGGAGAGGGAGAGAAGGAGAGGGAGAGAAGAGAGACAGACAGAGAAACAGAGAGAGAGAAGAGAGACAGAGGGAGAGAGAGACAGACAAAGAGAGACAGACAGACAGACAGACAGACAGACAGACAGACAGACAGACAGAGAAACAGCAGGAAGATCCATTCGGCTGAATTGATAAAAGAAAGTAATGTGTGATAACGCTGGAGAGTAGGACTAGAGGTTCTAAACGCCCAACAGGCAATCCCAAGTGTTGATAAAGTCTGGCTTCCCTAGCCTTAGAAGGACTAGTCTAGTTGGCCTTGCTGGAAAAGAACTCACTTAGCTGTCAGTATGGTTGGTTTTCAGTTGTTGGAGGCTTGTGTCATAGGAGCACAGACCTAGAGGTGGAAGGCATCTTAGAGTGCATGTAATCCAACTCCCTCATTTTATAAATGAGAAAACTTGGAGAATGTGACTTGACTAGGGTCTCACAGCTAGTAAGTGGCAGAGGTGGGATTTGAACCCAGGTCTTCTGGCTCCAAGTCCAACTCTTCATCCACTGTGCCTGACACCATGTCCTCACCCAAGTCTCACCCCTGTCCTATTCCCAAACAAGCTGCCCTTTGTTATCTGGATTGGATTCCCAGGAGGGAGGGGGAGGAGTCCCTTAGCCCTTTGTTACTCCTGCTAGTTCTTCCCTTCCTGTCACTCTGCCTACAGTCCAGATCCCTCTTTCTTCCATAGAAGATAGTTTTCCCTCATTTTCTCACCCTCTCTCACCTGTTACCTGTATTATTCTCAAGAGACACAGAGTCATCTATAACATACGTGCATCTGAACACAAGGGGCAGCTAGGTGGCACCATAGTGCACAGAGTGCTGGGCCTGAAACTCGAAGACTCATCTTAATGAGTTGAAATCTATCCTGACACTAGCTGTGTGACCTTGGACAAGTCACTTAACCATGTTTGCCTCAGTATTCTTGTATGTAAAATGAGCTGGAGAAGGAAATGGAAAACCTCGTATCTTTGCCAAGAAAACCCCAAATGGGGTAACATAGTTGGACCAGACTGAAAAACAACATGACTGAAACGCATCTGGGCTTCCATGAGAGACGTGACTCTGGAGTCAGAGGGCTTGGGTTCAGTTCCCATCTCTGCCACCTACTGCCTTTGTGGCCTTGGCCAATCACCTGCACAATGAGGGAGATTGTACTAGGTAGCCTCAAAGGCTCCTTCCAGCTCTAAAGGGATGATCTATGGGAACACCCAGATTCAGCCACAAATCAAATCAATGACACTGATGCTCACACATACGCCCTTTATTCCCATTTCTGGGGCTTCTCTCCAGCTCCTCTTGTGCTTGCTTCTCACCCCTGCCCAGTGACCAGAGTCAGCACAGCCTCTAGCTCCCCCTTAGCTCAGCTGGCATCCCTAGGTACCGGAACAGGAGGTGAGGGGAGGACCTAAAAGAATGACCGGTGTCTGTCAGGGGCAGAAGAGACCACTCCAGAGAGGCTGCTTTATGAGGGACTTAGGCAATGCCCCAGACATGTTGGGGAAGGAAGTGGTAAAACAATGGGGAAAAAAAAGGAAACCTGTACCACATTCAAGACTGGACTGTCTCGGGGCTGGGGCTAGCCTTGGGCCACAGAGGGAGAAATCCTGCCCCCAGGCTGGCCTCAGCCCCAGCCTAACCATTCCTGGTACCTGCACTTTTAAAAATAATTTATTTTTCAATTAACAAGTTGTAGTTTTTTTAATCTGTCCCTTCCACTACCCCCACCTACACACACACACACACACACACACACACACACACATACACACAGAGGAATTAAGCAAACAATACATGTGGAATAATAAATTCCCACATTAGCCACATCCCAAAATGTATGTGTCCCTCTGCATTTTGAGTTTCTCTGTCAGGACATGAGTGGCATGTTTCGCCTTCATTCTTTAGACTCCTAGTTTATCATTGCATTGATAAGAATCCGACGAGTCTTTCACTGTTGTTTTTCTCTAGAATGTTGTTTTCATTGTATAAATTGTTCTCATTCTGCTCACTTTACTCCGAATCAGTTCATAAAGACCTTCACAGTTTCCTCTGAAATTGTCCATTTCATCATTTCTTAGGGCACAGTGATATTCTATTCTATCTATTATAGTGTCATTTGTTCAGCCATTCTACAATAGGACGCCCCTTGGTTTTCAGTTTTTGGCTATCACAGAAAGAATTGCTATAAATATTTTTGCACACACACACACACACACACACATATATATATATATAATTTTCCTCTTTCTTTGATCTCTTTGTGGTATAGACCTAATAGTGGTGAAACTGGGTCAAAGGATATTCACAGTTTGGTGACTTTCTGGGCATGGTTCCAAATTGCTTTCCAGAGTGACTGGACCACCTCACAGCTCCATCAGCAGTGTGTTAAAGGCCTGGTTTCCCACAACCCCTCCAGCATTTGTCATTTTCCTCTTTTGTCATCTTAGCCTGTCTGATAGGTGTCAGGCAGAACTCAAAAAAATATTTTTTCACATGACTGTTGATAGCTTGCTTTTCTTCGTTTGAAAACTGCCTGTTCATATCCTTTGACCACGTTTCTATTTGGGAATGTCTCCTAGTGTTTTATTCTTTTCAAATACTGTTTTCTAAGAGGGTGGTGTGGGCTTCACTGGCACATTTTGATACCCAATCTCTCTTCTCTGGTGGAGACAAAGGTGGAGCCTGGGATCAAATCCCACCTCTCCCTCTATGGTGGTCTTTCTTCTCCTCAGGCACAGAGGGGGCCACTCTCAAGGTAACACCTATGCCATGGGGTCATAGAGATACTGCACATGCACAAATCTCAGACCTCTTCCAACTATTTCCTTTTTAAAAAATACTTTCTCAATACTTTTTAAAAAAAAATCAGTGCTGTCCCTTATCAGCATTACTGCCCCTGTACATAGGAGTTTGCTCATAAATGCTTAACAATCAACTCTCCTGAAAAAAAATATACATTTTTTGTCATACTTTTAAACTTAATCCTAATTATTAACATTTTCCCCATCACTTTCTTAAATCATGACTATCCATGAAACAATAAACCAAACTCTGATTTGTAGCATTTGCTGATTTCCTGGGTGTAAATGGTAACACTGAAAATTTAACAATTGGCACTTAAGAGTCTGGGCAGCGAGGTGGCCCAGGAGGAGTCAAGAAGACTCATCTTTGTGAGTTGAAATCTGTCCTCAGATACTTACTAGCAGTATGACCCTGGGCAAGTCATTTGACCCTGCTTGCCTCAGTTTCCTCATCTATAAAATGAACTGGAGAAGGAAATGGCAAATCACTTCATTATCTTTGCTGAGGAAACACCAAATGGGTTCAGGAAGAATCAGACATGACTGAATAACAACAATAACAATTGAGAGCATATATGAGCTGGCTCCATCACACCCTGCCTGTATCCCCTCCCTACCCCAATCCCCAATAATCTTCCCTTGTTCCAAAGAAGGACAATGAAGCAAAGGAAGCCAACCCCTTGGCCAGGGGTGCCTCATTTCACCCTTGTAGTCTGCCACCCTCCTCCCAGATGGTTTTATCAATAATCATCTCCAGGCAGCATCAGTCACCCAACTGATCAGGTTTCTGACGTCTTTCAGTGCTACTGTAGTCATTGTATAAATTGTTTTATTGGTTCTGCTCACTTCACTCTTCATCCCTTCATAAAAGTCTCTCTGGAATCTTCATGCTCAGCATTGCTGAAGGCTCACTTGTGTTTTATGATCTTCATATCCCAGTTTGTTCAACCATTCCCCAATATTTTGTCCAGTTCTGTGCTATCACACACACACACACACACACACACACACACACACACACAAAGTGATGCTAAAAATAGGTTTATAATCTGTTCTTCCCTCTATTATTAATCTCCCCAGGATGCATGGCCAAGCATGATATTAGAGTCAAAGGTTGCCCAACATTTCTTCAGGTTGCTCAACATCTGGGTGCTTGTACTAGTATTTATTGAATGAAGGGTTATGGAGTGGGAGTGGGGAGAGGGAAGATCAGAAAAGAATTAGGGATCCCAAACATACCCTTAAGCTGCCTGGCTTCTCCTCTCCTGGAAACGCCATGGCTTCATGTAGAAGAGAAACTTATTTTATTATGTTTGGTCCAAAATAGCAGGACTAAAGCCATGGAGCTAAATTATAAGAAGGTAGATTTCCACCAGTTACAGGACAAATTTCCCAACAAATTAAAGTTTTCTAACAATGGAGTGGGTTGCTTTTGTAAAGTAGTGAGTTCCCTGTCTTTGGAAGAATTTGTGCAGAAATTAGACTCTGTCAAGGAGGACATAGAGGGTAATTTTGTACTGGGTAGGAAGTTGGACTTGATGTCTCATTTCAAACACTTATTAAGTACTTACTGTATGCAAGATCCTGTGCTAGAGCTGGGGATACCAAGGTGGAAAATTACATAGCCCCTGCTCTGAGGGGGCTTACAGTCTAATGGAAAGGGTGTAACAGGTACTCAAATAAATATAGTACAAGATAGAAAGTGATAAGGACAAAGGAGAGTCAATCAATGAGCAAGCATGTATTAGCACACACTCTTTTCTAGACACTGTACTAAGTTCTAGGGATACAAAGAAAAAGCAAAAACAATCCAATCGAAGTGCTCTAAGAAGTTTAAGAAGGGAGATGTCTCTTTTAGCTAGATGGCATACAGGAAGGCTTTCTGTAGAGCAGTGGGGTCAAACTCAAATAGAAAACAGGTTCCTAATCTATACATAAGGATCCCTAGAAGCTACATGTTGACATTGTTTTAAAATGTAACATTGTCTTTGTTTTATGGTATTTTTCTTTATTTTGTTAAATATTCCCCAGCCACATTTTTATTTGATTCAGGCACATACTGGGGAGCTTGACACCTCTGCCATGGAGGCTCACGTGAGAGTGGATGAGGTTGCTGAGGGCACTGAAGGAAGATGAGAATTTCAGCACTCAGAGGAATGGGAGCGCAGTGTTCTAGGCTTAGGGGACAAACCTGAGGGAATAAAGGACAGCCACTTGTCCACACCTTCTAAGGTTCCTTCCAACTCCAGAGATGTGATCTGAAGGAGATTAGAACAGCCAGGAGCCCAGTCTGGCTAAGTGCACGAAGAAGACTTATGGGAAATAAGATTGCAAAGGTAGATTAGAGCCAGTTTATGACGAGATTTAAATGTCAGGTTGAGGAGTTTACATTTGTGTAGGCAAAGGGGAGCCTTTAATACTAATACTTCACTGAATTTGTGATCTCATCCTTCTGCCAGCGTCAATTGAAATCCATCCACGCCTTTTCATCCTGTGTGACTTGTCCATTTCCTCCCATAAATCCGCCACTGGGGGCCCACCCAGTGTGCTAACCCTTTCCTCAAGATCTCTTGACATTGTGTGGAATCTAATGGAGTACACAGTCATCCACTGGTTTTCCCTCACCCTTGTGATGGAGCTGCCTCACCTCCTTTTCTGGTAATACATTTCCTTGATGATATTTTCTATGCTATTTCTCACACCCAAATTTGTTGGGAGGGAGGTCACCAACTACAGTCCTTTTCATGAGAAGGAAAGACCACTATACCTAAAGATCTTCCCTGACACCAGATTCTAAGGACCTTAACATCTGCCTTTGCTGCTGACGCCCCTAGGCCAACAGGCCTTTCCATCTGCTTCCCAGCTTAACCTTCCACATACATGTTTTCCCCCTCAATTAGAATGTGAGCTCTTTGAGATCAGGGACCATCTTATTTGACTATTTACATCCCCAACACTTAGCATAGTGCTCTGCATGTAATAAGTACTCAATAAGTGCTTTTCCGTTACAATGCCAATACACACTAGTCATTTCCACCCAGTGCTTCTGCATTAGCTTTTGGATGAAAAAGTTTTTCACTCGAAAAATTAAAATGTTACAATTTGAATTCTCCAGAGATTGTGGCATCTACTTGTATCCATACAACATCACAGGAAGACTTTATTTTTTTAAATGACCTTTGTTTCAGGGAGAAGGTTTGGGTCTTTAAAAGTATTGTGTCATTTCCCAAAGGCCAGCCAGCCAGTCTCCTCCTCCTCTTCAGAGGACTGATGCAACCCCACCTATGTTTTAGGCAGATTATTCTGGCATCCTTGTTGGATGAATTGAAGAGGAAAGAATTGGGAGGCAGGGAGACTTACAGTAATCTAGGTGTGAAGTAAAAAGCTCCAAATTAGTAGGTAAGGCCATGTGAATGGAGAAAAGGAAACAGATGGAGGAGATGGGAAGGTTGTGTGGACTGAACTTAGTAACTGGTTAGATGTGGAAGGTGAAGGAGAGGGAGGAATCAAAGAGAACTCAAGGTCTTAAACTCGAGGAATTGGAAGGTTATTGGTATCATGAACAGCAGTAGGAAAATTAGGAGGAAGGAGAGGTTTAGAGCAAAGAACATGAGTCTAGTTAATATATATATAAAATGAGTTTGAGATGCAAGTAGAACATCCAGATGGAGAATTGGAGCTCAGGGGTAATTGAGGTTAGACCTTAGAGCCATATCCAAAGAGGTAATGGTAGAAACTATAGGAAGGAAAAATTGCCAAAGAAGACATCTAGAGAAAAGATAAGGGTGCATAGAAGAGAGCCTTGAGTATTACTTCTGCAAGAGGATAAAGAATCAACAAAAGAGACTGAGCATGATCAAAGAAGAAGGATGTGTAGAAGAGAGCAGTGTCACAGAAGCTAAACAAGGGAAGAGAATCCAGTAGGGGCTAGTCAACAGTATCAAAAGTTGCAGAGGTAGGGGCGGCCAGGTGGCACAGTGAGTAAGAGCGCCAGCCCCGGAGTTGGGAGACCCGGGATCAGTTCCTGCCTCAGATATTTAGCACTCACACAAAATAACTGGCCGTGTAACCTTGAGCAAGTTACTTAACCCCAATTGCTTTAAAAAAAAGTTGCAGAGGTAAACAAGAATGAGGAAAGAAAAATCAATATGAGAAAAGACCGTAAGACTGAGACTTTAAGAGCTCAGTAGTAGTTTTGAAGAATGTTTCAGTGGAGTGGTGGGATGGAACACAGATTACAAAAAAGTAGAGAGGAAAGGAAGAGAAGGGAGATAGGGACAGGAATAAAAGGGAAGGAAGAGAGGGAGGGAAGGAGAAAGAGAAAGAGGAGGGAGAGAAGGAAAGGTGAGAAGGAAGGAAGGGAGGGAGGAAGGAAGGAAGGAAAGAAGGAAAGAAGGAAGGAGGGAGGGAGGGAAGGAGGGAGGAAGGAAGGAGGGAGGGAGAGAGGGAAGGAGAGAGAGAGGGAAGGAGGGAGGGAGGAGGGAGGAAGAAGAAAATGAGAAGATGAACTAGAAAGTTTCCATCCAACTCTGAAAGCCTAATTCTGTCATTCTGAGGGATGCATCAGGGAAGTTATGAAGACCAAAAAAAAAAAAAGCAGGGAACACATGCAATGGTCAGGTGGCCTGGTGAGATGAAGCTGTGTCTTTCTGGCGACAGTAACTGAGTATTGTGTTGGTATTGTGACATGTTGATATCTATCCATCAGTACCTGCTGACTTGGGAGTGTCACCAAGAGATGACAGTTAGCCCATTCCTGTACCCCACAGGCCTGCCCCCATCCTCCCTCAGGGCTGGACAGGCAAGGCACAGGCAGATCTGTTTCTTCTCCTAGGTGTCAGTGGCTCGTCTTCATTTCCCTTATCTCTCCCTGCTGAGCTCTAAGGGAGTCAGGAAGCTATCTGGAGGTCAGCATGCAGCTGGGTCCAGGGGGTCTGTCTTGTCCTTGGAGTTTGGGGTCAGTCTGTGACTGGGTTCCTAGCTGGTCTGAGAGGCAGTGAGAAGTATATAGAAGGCTGAACTTGTGAGTCAGAAAGACCTGGGTTTGAATTCCAGCTCAGGCACTGGATAACCTTGGACTCTTTTGCCTTGTTTTCTCATCTGTAAAATGGAGGTGATCATGGCACCTACCTCACAGTTATTGTGAAGGTCAAGGCATATATAATATGGAAATGCTTTAATGACCTAACTATATGAAGATAACTATCAGCTATCTTCATCATTATCATCATCATTTTCATGTGGAATGAGGCTTTTCTTCTTTAGCACTAAATGTGCTAAACACTGATGGAAGCAGCCAGAAGCCTCTTTGAAAAAAGTGGATAATAGGGGCAGCTAGGTGGCACAGTGGATAAAATGGCAGGTCCAAAGTCAGGAGGACCTAAGTTCAAATGTAGCCCTCAGACACTTAATAGCAGCATGATCCTGGGCAAGTCACTTAACCCCAATTGCCCCCCCAAAAAAAGTAGATGTGATACTGGCCAGCCATTGGGGGTGCCCTCTGTGAGGTCACTGAGAGCAGAAATGGAGGCCACCTCTAGGGTTCAGATTCCAGTTTTGCTGCTTATTACCTGTGTGACTTTGGGTATGTCACCTAAACTCTCAGACCCATAGTTTCATTCATTCAGTTAGGGGAGAGATATTGTCATAAAGTGAATAGAACTTGTCTTGAAATCAGGAAAGACCCAGGTTTGGGTTCTTTATCATAGAATGGCTGAGTGACCCTGGCAAGTCCCTTAATCATTCATGTCCCAGGCAACTAATATTTTCAGATCTGCATCCATGGGTGGGGGTTGGGTGAGGCTAGAGAGAGACCCTACAGTAATGAAATCACAGAGTCCTGACCATGCCCTGCTCCCCCTGCAAAATTAGTGAATTAGACTAAGTCACTGGTTTCAGACTCAAAAACAGTGGCCACTAAACCATAGGCAAGGATACCTGTGGTTCACGTATTGACTTAGTTTCAAAAGGTTAATAATCATTATCAATATTTTATCGTATTTTTATTTATTTTGTTAAATATTTACCAATTGCATTTTTTTTAAAGCAATCAGGGTTAAGTAACTTGCTCAAGGTTACATAGTCAGGTGTCTCTGGGTGGATGCTAAGTGTCTGAGCCCGGGATTCGATCTCCAGGTCATCCTGACACTGGAGCCAGTGCTCTTACTCGCTGTGCTACCTGCCTGCCCCACACCAATTGCATTTTAATCTGGTTTGGGCCACACTCGGGAATGTTGTGGGCAGGTCACATATTTGACATCTCTGAATTAAATGATCTTCTAGGTTCTTCTGGATCTAAATTCCATGAAGTTATGATCTCCCAGTCTGAGCCCCAAACTGACCTTTCCTCTCTCCTTTTCTCCACCTCCTGCACCTCCAGGTCTTGTCAGCACTTATTCTATGACTCCTCCGACCCTGAACATCACAGAAGAAGAGTACATGATTGACGCCCAGGATACCCTGGCCATCACCTGCAGGTAAACACTCCCGTGAGCCCAGGCCCAGGCATCCTGACCACTTCCCATCTCCATGAAGCAGGGAGGCTGGATCTCACCAAGGGGAAGGTGGTTGGGAATCTTGGGACCTGGGGAAGGAGAATTCCAGGATTGAACTTCCATGAGAGATTAATGTTGGTGTGGCCTCAGGCAACGATGAGCATCTGGACCTCTTAGGGGAGCATGTCTCAGCCCCTCAGGCTGTTTCCTCAAATACCCCATCCTCTTGTCTTCCAGGGAAATGGCTCCCATTCAGCCAACTACCACTTACTTAATCCCTATCCCCATCCCCTCCGCACTGCTGGATGAGGTGAGGGCTTCCAGAGTATCCCTTTCCCCGACTCATAATCAAAGCTACTTCTGCTAAGGAGAAAAAAAAAACTGGGCCAAAATCAATAGGGAGAAAGCTGTAAAGTGTCCTGACACCTCCAGATTCTCATAGAAATAATATTTCCTGGGGCGGCTAGGTGGCGCAGTGAATAGAGCACTGGCCCTGGAGTCAGGAGGACCTGAGTTCAAATCCATCCTCAAACACTTAACATTTACTAGCCATGTGACCTTGGGCAAGTCACTTAAACCCAATTGCCCTGCCTGCCCCCCTCCAAAAAAAAAAAAGATATTTCTGGAGCTCATGGAAATGGAAATGGAGCTGGTCCCTCTAAGTACCTCCTAAGCTCCCAACATGGATGCATTCATGGACTCTCTGCTGCATAGGCCAGAAGTCTCTAGGACTTTCTGTCCCTCCAGACATACTTTCTGTAGACAGGCACTGAGGGCAAGGATTGTGATGTGGTTCAGGGAAAGGACTGCTGGCTTTGGAATCAAATAGCAGGGGTTTAAATCCTAGCTCTGGCATTTGCTGCCGATCTTAGTTACTTATCAGTACAATGAAGAATTGGACTGAATGGACCTCTATGGTCTCTTCCAGTTCTAAAGCTGCAATCTGTGACCCCAGGCTATACCAGGGGTGGGGATTTGTTCTGTGACATTTAGATTCAGTCGAAAGGCTGCACTTGAGGACCTAGAGGGCCACATGCTGTCTCGAGGCCGCAGGTTCCACGCCCCTGCTATAGACCTTTCCATCACAGTTGCCACGGCCTGCATCCCTGTATCCAGGCCCATCTTTCCTATTCCCTCCCAACCACCATCTGAAAGTTATTTGGAGGTTCGACCAACTTCCATAGCTATTTTTGCCTCTTTGTCATATGATCATGGGATCCTAGGTCTAGAGCTAGAAGATACCTCAGAAGCTATCAAACTCAACCTCCTTGTTTTACATATGAGGAAACTGAGGCTGAGTGATTTGCATAGGTTCCCACTTAAGTTCATGGAACCCCTGAAATAACAATCCATGGGCCCCTTGAGGGTCTGTAGAACCCAGGTTAAGAACACCTGGGTTAGGGGTTTTAATGTGAGGACCAGCCAGACCTCCCAAGGAGAGCAGATGGGTCCATCAGTCACCATTTATTAAACATTTACTGTGTGCTAGGCCATTTGCTAAGTGGTAGGGATACAAAACAAAGCTCCTCAAGGAGCTCACCCTCCAACAGGGGAGACAACATGCCAATGACCATATAAATGAGATATATACACAGGATAAATTGGATAATAGAGGGGAAGCATTAGTACGAAGGGGAATTGGGAAGGGCTTCTCACAGAAGGTGGGACTTGATTTGAAACTTGAAACCGGGAGGTGGAGAAGGAGAGAGTTCCAGGCATAGGGGACAGCCAGTGAAAAGGCTCAGAGATGGGCATTGTGTGAGATGAACAGCAAGAACATATGGATAATATGTGGAAGGGATTAAGGTGTCATTAAGCCATAGTACACAGAGCACTGGGCCTGGGGTCAGGAAGACTCTTCTTTGTGAGTTCAAATCTGGCTTCAGATACTAGCTGTGTGACCTTGGGCAAGTCACTTAACCCTGGTTGCCTCAGTTTCCTCATCTGTAAAATGATCTAGAGAAGGAAATGTCAAACCACTCCAGTATCTCTGGCAAGAAAACCCCAAATGGGGTCACGGAGAGTCAGGCATGCATCTTGGGGTGGGGAGGAGGGGAGAAATGGGGAGAAAATTTGGAACTCAAAATCTTGTGGAAATGAATGTTGAAAACTAAAAATAAATTAATTAATTTAATTAATAATAAAAGAAATTTGGGCATGACTGAACAACAGCAACAAACAGCACAAAGTTAAGGAAGTCCCTGCTTTACTTCCTCTGAGATGTTCTGGGATATTACAGGTCTGATAATCATTTCACTAGCTGATCCTGCTCTGGACTGCATTTAAATGTGCTGTGAGCCATCCCTCTGGAAACTGAATATATCATCTTTCCTCTATTTTCATCCCACATTTAACCAGCATTTATTGGGTGCCAGGGATACAGAGGAAAATGAAACCAATCCCTGTCCTCAGTGTGTTGATAGTCTATCAAATGTAACCTAACAGGAGATAACTAATTTTAGGAAATTATTCAGGAACAAGACTAGACAGAAACTGTATGTTTCTTGGGGATTATTCTATTGCTCTCTGTTCTGAAGGTTGAGAGGGGTCCCTTCCCTCTGAGGCAATGGAAGCCTTCTGGCTAAAGTTTCTTAGATGCCCTTTAGTAAAACCTTCCCAGCCTCCTTCTTGTAGACTCCCTATCATCCTGAAGTATTCCTCTAACACCTATAATTTAGTGTCCTTTCAACCCAATCTCCCCTCAATGCTACACAAGACCTTTCCTGACCCCCCCACCAGCTTGTGCCTTTTTCCCCAAAATATCTTCTATTTATTTTGTATAGACCCATAGATATATATGTAATTCCTACTCATCTCACTTCCCCTTATAGAATGTAAGCTCCTTGAGGACAGGGACTTCATTATTTATTTACTTAATTTTAGTTTACAACATTCAGTTTCACAATCTCTTAAATTTCTAATTTTCTCCCCCTTCCTCTCCTGACCCCTCCCCCCCCCATAGAGGCATGTAATCAAATATAGGTTCTACAAATACCTTCACGTTGAATGTTAGTCATGTTGTAAAGGATTATAACCAATGGGCTGAACAATGAGAAAGAAGGCATAAAACAAAACAAAATATAAATGAGAGAAAGCAAATAGTTTGCTTCAATCTTCAGACTCTGTAGTTCTTTCTCTGGATGTGAATATCCCTTTCCATCATGAGTCTTTTGTAGTGGATAGGAACTGCTTAACTTCTGTCTTTGTATCTCCAGAGCCTACCATAGTGCCTAGCCCATATTGGGCATTTAATCAATGCTTATAGATTGATTGTTCAATTGATTCTTCATGGGCAGGTATCTTTCAGAAAGAAATTCCTTTCCCCAGTGAATCATTCGTTCAGCAAATATTAATTGAGCACTGACTGTGTATAGAACCTTATTCTGGGCACTAGACTAGGAGAAGACAAAAGATAAAGAAGATATGGTCTCTATCCCCAGGGAGCTCAATGGGAGGATATCCCATTGACATAGACCAATATAATATAAATTATAATTCTTTAAACATTTGTTAAGCTTCTACTGGGTATAGAACAGTATGTTAAGGGAAGAATATATTGCTACGGGATGTACAAAATTTAGATGAAACATGGTCCTACCTATCGACTGAATAATGTCTAATGGGGGAGATAAGATGTAAACATAGATCACAATAAAACATAATGTTACAGGGCGGCCAGGTAGCACAGTGAGTAAGAGCACCGGCCCCAGAGTCAGGATGACCTGGGATCGAATCCGGGCCCAGACACTTAGCACCCACCCAGAAACACCTGGCCATGTAACCTTGAGCAAGTTACTTAACCCCAATTGCTTAGGGGCGGCCAGGTGGCACAGTGAGTAAGAGCACCAGCCCCAGAGTCGGGATGACCTGGGATGGAATCCGGGCTCAGATACTTAGCACCACACCCAGAAATAACTGGCCGTGTAACCTTGAGCAAGTTACTTAACCCCAATTGCTTAAAAAAAAAAAACCATAATGTTATATCATAAGTAGATAGCATCTTATAGTGAATAAAGAGACAACCCTAGACTGGACCCAGGTGCTACCTCTGGCACACACTGGCTGTGTGACTCTAGGCATCACTTATCCCCCCATTTCCCCAAGCAACTCTCTAAAATTGTATGCTACAGGAAAGGGGCCAGTCTACATGGGAGAATTTCCTTCCTGGGAATTTCCTTATACCAATGAGTCTGGTCCAAATAAACCTATAAGTACTTCAGAGAGTACAATGACATGTCATATGCAATCCTTGGGGAAGATGGTTACTGACAAGAAAGATTAGGAGAAGTTTCATGGAGGAAGGATCATTTAAATTGAGCTTTAAATGCCAGGTTGATAAGAGGCATAAGAAATGTGAGCAAAGACACAGAGGTGGGAAATTTCAGGGAAGCCGGGGTGGTCCAATTTAGAATGCAATGAAGAATGGCATACAATATGCCATTGTTTAACTTTTAAAGCCCTGCATGACCTTCTCCAACCTACCTTTCTAGGCTTATTATACATTACTTCCCTTCTTGCCTTCTGTAGTCCAGCCAGACTGACACTCTTACTGTCCTCACATATAACAGTTCATCTCCTGCCTTTGCCATGGTGGTCCACACCTGGGCAACACTTCCTCTTCACCTTTGCCTCCCAGAATCACTTTTTTCTGCCTTTCCTGATCTCCCCAGCTGCTAGTTGACCCTCTCCTTAAACTATCTAATTTATTTTACATTTACTCTGTATACCTTTATATGTGTACATACTATTCCCTGATTGAATATAACCTTCTTGAGAGCAAGGAGTGTTCCACTTTTGCCTAGGACAATGATTGACATAGAGTTAGACCTTAATTTGTTTTTGTTGATTGATAAATATGAAAAAATATGATTCTGTCAGACTGAGAAGGGACTAAAATTATATAAGGCTCTGAAGGCAAAGGAAAGATCCAAAGTGAAATCCTCTCTTCAAATCTTCCTCCTGGCTGCTTACTTGGTATATCCATCCCTGAGTACTCTCTTGCCTTCTCTAGCTTCAGTGAATGGCCATCTTGTTTCCTTGAAGCAACTGCCTACCAATAGGTTGTCCTCTTCCCTGTTCTCTTTGGAATAAGATTCCTGGCCCCTCAGCATTCTCTGCCTTGCTCAGCTTCCCTCCTCTCTCTTCCACTGTTGCCTATGCCCAGGCTTGGATGAATCAGAGCCCAGATTGTAAACTCCTTGAGGGCAGGAACTATCTTTTGCCTTTTTTTTAATCCCAGAGTTTAGCACAATGCCTGGCATATAGTAGGTGCTTAATATATGTCTAGTTGATTGTTGAAAGTTTCTCAAGGTTTTACTGACTGACTTAAGAAGAAAAACCAAGGTTAAGGAGTCAGGGAAATAAGAGATCTTCTTGGATCTTCTCTTGCATGGGAAGCCAAGTAGTGCATTGGAAAGAGTGTTGGGTTCAAATTTCAGTTCTGCCAATTACTGCCTATGAGCATCAGCCTCTTTAGGCCTCAGTGTCCCTCTCTATAAAATGAGGGCTGTGGGGGTGACTATGTGGTGCAGAGGATAGAGCACTGGCCCTGGAGACAGGAGGACCTGAGTTCAAATCTAGCCTCAGACACTTAACACTTACTAGCCATGTGACCTTGGGCAAGTCACTTAACCCCAATTGTCCTCCAAAAAGCAAAAAAAAAAAAAAAAAAAAGAGGCTTGTGCTAGGTGTCCTCTTAGGTCCCTTCCTTAGCTTACTTCAGTTCCAGTAATGCTTGACCTGAATGTCCTTCACAAGATTTCAAAGTTCCAAGGAGCCTTAATGGCCAAAAATTCCATCAACTAACCTTAAAGGCTTCAAGTGAGGAGGGAATCCATTATCTCTCAAGGCAGGCCATTCTACTTTTGAATAACTCTTAGCTTCCTCCCTAAACCCCTCTCCCCTCCCAGTCCCCATCCCCTCCTTTTTCTACCCTAGACTATTGCTGATCAGCACCCCCTGCCTTAGAGAAATACAACTGTACGATTTCTCTTCACCAGCTCATAGTGCCAGTGGAGAAGATACAGGGTTACACAACTACTAAGGGGGTGGGATGGAGGGAGGGAACCTTTGGATGTAAAAAGTGCTGCCTGCTTCTCAGAAGTCACCTACACTTACTATCCACAATTCAGGTGTTGCTTTTCACAAAGAAAGCCTGACCACCCAAAACTCATGTGAATGGGAACTCAGGCTAGCAGTCCCTAAGCCTGGCTATTTGGAGCCTTGCAGGAGAAGCCAGCCTTCTCCATCAGCTCCAGGGAGACAGGAAGCCAAGAGAGGAGGGAAAATGTCTTACTTAGGATTTCACAGACCACCTGTGGTCCCCACGTCACGTCCATTGGCCTGCTCCACGAGAGCCAATTTGTTAAGTTTGGCAAGTTTTGCTCTTCTGGAGTTCCTACTCCCCATCCATCTGGCTTAGGAGTCTCTGACCCCAAAGACTTTCATATAGGTGCATGGTCGGCCCCTCCCAAGGCCCTAGAGCTGCCTGAGAATTTTGAGACTCTCATTCCCACATTCTACAAAGGACTCCCCTGTCTAGCAGAGCAGGGCACCCAGGCCAGGCTCAACCTTGCCAACCATGGCTTAGGCCTCTGGTCTCCTCAGGTAAGTGCCAGGATTCTTATTTCCTTAGTTCCTTTGCTCGGGTTCTTATCCCTCCCCTTTACTTCTCCCATCTTCTCTCCCCTTCTTTTCTGCCCTTCCCATTCCATCCACCCTAAGAAAGTTGGGTCCAGAATGTTCCCTGTCACTGCACACCAATAATTCCTCTTTTCCTTCTCCTTTCTGCCAGAGGACAGCACCCCCTGGAGTGGGTGTGGCCCCGGGGCTGGGAGGAGCCCAGACAAAGCAACAAGGAGAGCAAAGCTGGGGGGCCGGCAGAGGCTGGAGCTGAACAAGACTGTGAGGGTACGGACATCCGACCCTACTGCAAGGTGCTAGTGCTGACCAGGACCCAGGCCAATGACACTGGCTCCTACACCTGCTACTACAAGTACATCAAGGCCCGAATTGAGGGCACCACTGCAGTGAGCACCTACGTGTTTGTGAGAGGTGAGAACCACCCAGGGACCCCCTTGGGTGCTGACCTCCCTAGGAGGGGCAGGAGGGAGGGAGACCTGAGGGAATTGGTGGGAGGGAAGCAGTAACATCTAGGGCTGAAGAGGCCTTTGAGGTCACATAGGGGTAATAGCTAGCTTACCTTTCCATAAACCTTTACAATCTATTTGGTGTTGTCCCCCCAAACCTTGGAAGGTAAACAGCATAAGCATATTATATGCCTTTTACAAAGGGGGACACTGAGGCTTAAAGCGCCCAACACAGCCAGGATGTGAATTTAGCTTCTAGTGCCAAATCCAGGACTCTCTCTACTGTAAAGAAGGTGCTGGGAGGGAAGCCATAGGGAAGAAAGGAGTGAGTAGCAAATGGTACAGGAGAAAGAGTGATGAATTTAGAGTAACAAGATCTGAGTTCAAATCCTGGTTCTACTGTATATTGTGTGTTTAAATAAGAGCAGATAACTTTACCTCCCATAGCCTCAGTTTCCTCACCTGTAAAATGGTGGAGGGTAGTAAGTTAGTCTCTGAGATCTCATCTTGGTCTAGCTAGATCTGTGATGCAATGAGCACTCTCCCAGAGGACTCTAAGGTTTGCTGCAAGGCCAGAGCTCTGTGTGCTGGCCTGGGGTAGGAGATAACAGTTGCTCCAGAATCTTCCCAGATCCTTAACATGAAGGTGGCTCTTACCCAGAATTCTGGGAAAATACAGGGGAAGAAAGCTGGAGGGGAAGGGGCGTGGGGGGTCCTGCTTTTTTTCGGTGCTTGTCTGTGGACACCAAACAAGCATTGAGAGGGACTTCCACCTCTTCCATCTGAGATCTTGGGAGCATGGCCCTCACCCCATATGTCCTCTGTGTCATCCTCAGTCAGTCACTCATTGTGGCTGTACTAATGACCAGGGTAAGGTGCGAGTCAGCAGGTGCAGGGACACAGCTTAGTTACAATGTTCAGCCTAGTCTACTGAGGAAAATAGCTCCATTAAGGGTTCACTTACTTTCAGATCTCATTGTTCAGTTCCCTAAGCATGGCCTTTTCCACACCTGTCCCTGAGAAGAGTTGGTTTTTCCACCAGGTTCTCCCCCTACACTGGTCAGAGTCTGCCCATTCCTCTCAACTCCCTGGACCTTGAAGATGCAGGGAAACTTTCTCTATCTCTGCAGAGCAGTCTTAACTATTCCTAAATTTTCCTTTAGATAATAGTAGAAACTTGGTTGCTCCCAGATGGAAAAATACAGGCAAAATTTGATAGAATTTTTGAATGAACAAACACTTCCTATTGAATAGTATTTTCCAAGGATGTATTTTTGTAAGGTGGGCATCCTTTTGTATGATGGGTATGATGAAGTATAAGTAAAGCAGTGGGTGTTTCCCACCTTAGACTATCAGGGTCCTATACCCCTTAATCTAGACTTACTTTTAAAAGCAGGGAAAATGGTAAAGAAGATTGTACCAGGAAAACCTGGGAAGACTCATGTGAACTGATGCAAAGTGAAGTTAGCAGAACCAAGACTACAATTTACAAAGTAATAGGAATATTGTAAACATAAACATCTGTGAAAGACTTAGTAACTCTCATCAACACAACAACCCTCTATAATTCCAAAGGATTTATGATGAAAAATGCTATTTACTTCCAGATAGAGGACTCAGAGTATCATTTGAAGCATATTTTTTCTTTTTTTTCCTTTTTTCTTGCTTCTTTTTTTTTTCAGAAAATGGCCACTGCAGACATTTGTCTTGCATGACTTCATATTTGTAATGGGTTTTGTATTTTTTGCCTTCTCAATAGTGGGGGGAGGGAAGAGAGAGAATTTGGAATTGAAAAGGGAGAGGCCAGCACTGAAAACTGGTAGGTAACCCCACCCTGTGCAAT
>NW_027187393.1:3700955-3760094 GCF_028583685.1 Petaurus breviceps papuanus
AATGTCTTCCTTTACCTAAGTATTTCATAAATATATCAAAGGGAGACCATCTTCAAATCTCCCTAGTTGGACTGTCATCCAGGACATAATTCCTCATCTGATCCACAAGAGAATTCAAATCCTTTGCTAAAATCAAGTTATATTACTATCTTACTGATCTAACGGACCATTAACCTTTTTCCTGTCCCCAGAACTTAGCACAGTACCTGGAACCTAGTAAGTGTTTTTTGATTTAGCAAACAATTTTTTAATGAGGTTAGTTTGATAGTTCTTATTCAACCCATGTTGGTTCCTAGTGATCCTTGAATTCTAAGTGTTCATAGACCATCCATTTAATAACGCTTTCTGGAATTTTAGGTTTTTATAACTTTTAGTAACTCGCTCTTTTATAACTTCCAGACTCTTTTTTTCCCTTTTCAAAAATTGAGATAGCATTCAGTTGTAGCCAGCCCCCTGTTACTTCTCCCATTCTCTATGATTTCTCTTTCCTTTTTCTTTTTTTCAATTTTTGTTATTCCAGTCTTGACAAACACCAATAACATGAACATTTCCACATGCAGAGGATAGGAAAAGAGTGTTGTGTGCAAAAATATTAATCTCTTTTACATGTAACTTGTTTAAACTATTAAATTCAACAGTTTCAAAGCTATCTCATTCTCTTTTTTCTGTTGTGCATTTTTAAAAATGGTTCATTGATGCTTTTTAATCTTTTATTCTTCTGGGGAAGAGAACATCACCATTACTCATTCTTTCTCTAAAAAAAAACTTCCCATCCAAAAAATTAAAGACCTTTCTCTTGTAAAAAAAATTGGCATAGTGAAAACAAATTTTTAAAATTGACTTAGTCAGCAAATGAAAGTTTCATTCTGCACGTCTGGTCCATTGGATTTCGGTCAAGAAATGAGAAGGACGTTGCTTAGGTTTTTGGTCCTCCAGAATTATGATTGATCATTGTATTAATCATAGGTCTTAAATCTTTCAAAGCCTAACAAAGATTTTTAAAATTTTTATTATTTTTGTAAATAGTATCTTTCCAATTACATGTAGTTTTTAACCATTCTTTTTATAAGTTTTTTTAAGATTTTATAAGATTTTTTTTATTCTCCCTCTCATTCCCCACCCCAAGATGGCAAGCAATCTGATATATGTTACAGATGTGCAATCATGTAAACATATTTCCACATTAGTCAAAACATAGTTTTTTAAAAGACTTTTTTGTTATTTTTAGAATTTTGCACAAGGTTCAGTTCATTCTGGGATTTGCTAATCTGACATTTCTATACCAATATTTTGCATTCAGAGCTCTCTATGTGGTCCTTCTATACTCTTCCCCATTTTCTGCCTCATCTGGAAAATTTATAATTATGTCTTCAGAATTACACTTTCCAAAATCTTTCATCTCTTATGAGCCATCAATTCTTTACAAATTAATCCAAAGTACCATAAACTAGTTTTTCTCAGAACTGTCTGAAATCTCCTTTCTTAAAGGAAGAATATTGTATTCTCTTTTTTAATGTGATCAATGCTAGGATAACCTGATCACTTTCTCCCAAGTTCTTCTATTTCACAAGCTCGTGTCTTTTTATTCATCAGAAGAAGGTCCAGAATAGGTCTTCCTCTTTTTCTCTTCATCTGCTTTCATGGAGATGAACTTTTCATCATGGTAGGAATTTCTTAGACTATCAACAGATATCTGAGTATTTTAAGTCCCCCATCAAAGTTATGTCTTGCTGCCACACCAGTTCTATAATCTGCTTTTAGGAAAACATCATTCACATCTGCTGTCTTGTCAGGCAGTCTGTAGCATAGGTGGTCCTACCTCAATATCAGCTCCACTTCTTTCTCCTTTCATCTTATCTGTAATAGCACAATGCTCACCTAATGTTATGTCAGTATAAAATGAAAATAATCCTGGTTACTATAATACTTATCCTGTAGTTGGCATATCGTAGGGAACTCTAACCTCCCTATGTCAGTACAGAAATGAGGCTTGGGCTATAGCAAGACAGAACTCACCTGGAGAAAGCAGGTCTGAAAACACAGCTACACCCATGAAGGCCCATGGCTGATGGGGACCTGAACATGGGGATATGACCTGAGGTTTGGCATGTTATCCCTGCCCTACACCCCCTCCTGGCCTCCTTACTCATCCATTCAGGCACTCAGGAAGTCTTGTTTTTCCTGTTTCTTCTTTCTCTTCCTCCTTCCTATCCTTCCTCCTTTTCTTCTTCCTTTCTTCTCCCTCCTCTTCTTTCTTTCCTTTTTCCATCTTGTTAAATTCTACCTCTGCTTCTGTTTCATGCCCATCCTTCTTATTTCTCCCTCATTCCTCTCTTTCTGCCTCTCCTTCTTTACCCTCCTACTCAACTTTCTTTCCTTACCCTCTTTCACTTCTTTCTTTTCTCTGCACTTCTTCATTTCTCCTCTCTCCTTCCTCGGCGGATGGCTGTCCTTGGCCTCAGACTTCGAGCAGCCCTTCATCAACAGGCCAGACACTCTCCTGGTCAGCAAGGACCATACGTGGGTACCCTGCCTGGTGTCCATCCCGGACCTCAACGTCACTCTGCATTCGGTATGAACCACCACTTCCTTTCTTCCTTTCTCACCACCACCCCCTATATCCCTTGTCCTACTCCAAATACCTCCTCCATGCCCAGGGTTTCCTGTCCCAGTGAATCAGAGCTGGAGGTGTCTAATGACCATTCCTGGAGAAGGGGCCCTGGCTCCAGCTACCCCTCAGTTATGGTGGGAAGGGGAGAGACAGCCAGCCCCTGACCATCTGCCCCACCCCTAGCAAATCAGGGTGATCCGGCCAGATGGACAAGAGATCGTGTGGGATGACAGGAGGGGAATGCTGGTGCCCACGTCACTCCTCGGAGACACCTTGTTCCTTCAGTGTGAGACCATCATCCAGGGCCGAACCTTCCGTTCCAACTTCTTCATCATTCATATCACTGGTATGCTGGGAACAGCCTACTCCTGCCAGACTATAGGGAATCCCCCTTCATGTCCATCCCAGAGGGGCTCACTCCAAACTTGGCCCCAAGCCCTCATTTGTGAGGTACCACCAGAATGAGAACCATGAAACCTTCCCCAGTCCCTGAGACCAGGAAGGGAGGTGTGTTCCTCACTTCCACTGGGCTTACAGCCCCAGCACTGGTGGTGTTGGATACAGGGCTGGCAGGGAAGTGGAGGGATTAGGAAGGAGCCCCAGGGACTGAACCTGAGCTAGGGCTTTGGAATCATTTTTGTATGTGCATGTGTCTGTGTGTGTGTGAACATTCATGCATATTGCTGTGTGTGTGCATACATGCATCTTTCTCTATCTGCTATGTCTGTCATATGTGCTGTCTATTTTAAGAGTCGTTCTGTACTCCATTACTTTGCTGTATCACTGAATCTACTGGGTTGTTATACGTTTTATGTTATTGAGTGTATGTGGTATCTTGTATGCTCTGTGTTACTGTGTTGTGTTATGTGTTTGCCTCTGTCCCCCAGGGAATGAGCTATATGACATTCAGCTGTATCCCAAGAAGGCCTTGGAGCTGCTGGTCGGGGAGAAGCTGGTCTTGAACTGTACTGTATGGGCCGAGTTCAACTCAGGAGTCACCTTCCAGTGGGATTATCCTGGGAAGCAGGTTAGCCCCTCTCTTCTTTTCAACCTTCCATGCTCCAGTGGAACCCCTTGCTTATTATTCTCCAAAGTAGACTGGCCCTTCCTTGGTATGTCTCCACAGAATGGATAGGGCTCCCCCTGCCCAGGGGTTCTAACTAGCTCCTCCCTCTGTACCTTCTATGCCCACCCTGCCTTCCCTTTGGTAAGGAACATCCATCATCTGGGAATTCTCTTTGTTCAGGTCCCTCAAATCATCCCACATCTACCAATACCTTCTTCTTTAGGGTAACCCAGAGGTTATTGGGTCACAGGAGGCAAAAGAGATTGAAATTAAATATTTACTCTTCAGAGGAAAGCCCAAACTCTAATTTCTTAAGTTACAGTAACAATAATTAATAGAATTATATTCATGTTAATATAACTGATATAATCATTATTATGTCCATTGGGTGTAACCTATAATAACTGATGTCATATTAATTATTTTCTGAAACAGCTATGTTCCTATAATTAATATGATAACTAATTACTTATCATAAAGGCCAAGGTGAACAGAAGATATAGAGAGAGTCAGGAAGATCTGGTTTCTAGTTCTGCCTCAGACACATGCTGGCAGTGCGGTCCTAGTCAAGTCACTTACCCTCTCTTTGCCCCAAACCAATTCTCTATAGTCTGTAGCTATAAGTTGCAGTTGGTGTCAATTCACATTGGTAAAAAGAAGTTTCCTTGGGGCGGCTAGGTGGCACAGTGAATAGAGCACCGGCCCTGGAGTCAGGAGTCCCTGAGTTCAAATCCAGCCTCAGACACTTAACACAAAAACTAGCCATGTGACCTTGGGCAAGTCACTTAACCCCAATTGCCCTCCAAAAAGCAAAAAAAAAAGTTTCCTCATTGGGTGTGTCTTATACCAATGAAATCATAAGTTCATACCTCCCCCAAATTAATAAAAGCAATAACGATTCCTCATATTTCTATAATACTTTGTGGTTACAAAATGCTTGCACATCTATTATGTCATTTCAACATCACAACAACCTTGCTAGGGCAGTGATGAATATGTTTATCTTACAGGTAAGGAAACTGAAGCTCAGGAAGAGGTTCAGACTTAGCAGCATGCTTTGCACCTTTGTTAAGGAAGGCTACCTCAATCACTTGCCCCCTCACTGATGAAACATTCTAAAACAAACAAAACAGTTACCTCTCTTATATTATAGAACTCTAGAAATGGCCTCTGCTGTGCCAACTAACACTAAATGTACTAGCTGGCAGCACCGTCGTCTTGGTACTCACCATGGAATCATAGCCTTAAAGTAAGTGAGTCCAGCCCCTTTCTTTTACAGAGAAGGAAACCAAGGCATAGAAAGGTTAAATTACTTGTCCAGAGCCAGCTGGTGAGCATTGAAGGCAGGATATGAACTTGGGTCTTCTTGACCCAAGTTGGCTTCCCTCTCCATGCTGCTATTCTTCACAGTCAGGTTCCTTTTCAAAAGTGTTCCCAGGGGATAGTCCCCATCCCATCATGTCTGTTCAACCCCTTGCTACATAGGAAGCTGGTTTGGGCTTTCTTGGCAGTGCCAACCAGGCATTCTGCTTCAGCGTCCCACTCCTCTCCTGCTGACTATTCATAAAGTCTGTGCTAGAGCTAGAAAAAGCCTCCCATGCCACCTTGCCCAAGCTCCTCATTTTACAGACGAGGACACTGAGACCCAAGAAGATGAAGTAACTTTCCCAAGATTGCTAGGTAGTAGGCATCAGAGGTGATATTTGAACCTAGGTCTTCTAATTCTAGGGCCATAGCTCTTTCCCTTAGACCACACTAGCCCTCCCCCATCCCTCTGACTCCATACTCTCTCTGCCTCTCTATATGTCTCTGTCTCTCTGTACCTCTCTATGTCTCTTCTTCTCTCTGTCTCTCTATCTCTCTCTGTCTCTCTGTTTCCATCTTTCTCTCTGTCTCCCTCTGTCTCTCTGTCTCTCTCTCTGTCTCTCTCTGTCTCTGTCTGTCTCTCTCTCTCTCTTTCTCTCTCTCTCTCTCTGTCTCTGTCTCTCTCTCTCCCCCTCTCAGTACTGACTCTCCTCTACGCACTAGAGCCCTCCCTCCAGTGTTGTCTCCATTTTTGCCTTTCTAGACCAGAGATCTTCATCTTGCCCTTCCCCAAACCCCAGACCAGTATAACTCCCAGGGAGTCTATAAGGATTGCCTCCATCAACACTGTTCTGTCCAGGACCCACTCCCTGACTCATTATTGGGCGATCTGGTGCTCTGCTGGATGATTGAGGCCTAGAACTAGTTCTGAGCATCTCAGCATGCTATGGCATGGTGTGAGGACTTAGAGAACAGAATGTCCTTGAAGGCAGACTTTTAGTTTTGTCTTTGGATCCCCAGCACCAAGCACAGAGCCTAGGCATTATAAGCAATTAATGAGTGTTAGTTGGCTGATTTATTGATCTGCAGGCTTCTAGCCAAAGGAAACTCTAGACTCGAGAGCACTTCTTACTGCTGGACCAGACCTTGTATAGCCAATATTCTTCCCTCCTGTAAGCCCAGGGTATGACCCAGCTTCTTTCTGTTGCTGATATCCCTTACCCATTACTCATTCCCAGCCCCCAGAATTCCTGATCTCTCTGGGGGACAGGGCATTTCCTCCTAGTGTCCCCTGCCCTAGCATTCCTCTCCTTCTCCTTCACCTATTCTCCTTCTCCTCCTCCCCACCCCTTCAGCAGTAAACAGCCCTAGAGAGGATTTCTTAGCTTTTTACTGTGGCCAACAAGGTAGAACAGCTAGAGAAATTTAAAAACTAAGGAAAGTTGCCAAGGCACCAAGGGATGACAATGAATGTTCTCCTGGAACTTAGTGGGATGTCAGCGGTGCTCAGCTTGATTTCTAGAAACCCCATCATAACATCTACCCTCCTTCGTTATCCTTATGGACCCCACCAGTTCCTTGGTGACTTTCAATTCCTCATCATTTCACAGAAACTTTTTACAAATGTCTTATTAAAATTCAAGCATATTATGTTTGTTATGCTCCTTTGATCATCAACCAAGTAATTATATCAAAAAAGGAAATGAGATTCCTACATGAATGTTCTTGATGAACTCATACCAATTTTGGGTGACTATTTCTTCCCTTTCTAACTTAATCACAAGTCATCCCCTTAATAATATCAAAACTCTATTTTAAAGACTATGTCCTCTTCCCATTGTAATATACATGTGTGTGTGTATTTAATTTAAATACATGTGACTTGTGCCCACCACCTCTAATCCTCTCTCCTTCTCCATGATTTTTAAAAATCTATTTATTTACTTTTAGTTTAAAACATTCAGTTCCACAATCCCTTGGGTTCCAAATTTTCTCCCCTTCCCTCTCCTCCCTCCCACCCCCACCATGGTAGCATGCAGTCTGATATAGGTTCTACAAATACCTTTGCATTAAACATTAGTCAAGTTGTAAAGAAGGATTATAACCAATAGAGTGAACTATGAGAAAGAAGGAACAAAACAAAACACAAAAGAGAGAGAGCAAGTAGTTTGCTTCAGTCTGCCTTCAGACTCCATAGCTCTTCCTCTGGATGTGGATAGCCCTTTCCATCATGAGTCTTTTTGAGCTGTCTTCTAACCTTGCTTTGTTGCTTCTCCGTGATTTTTGATGGATCACTTACAGTGACTCAGATACTTCAATACCCTAGGACACAGTTGGTTCAGGCCTAATGACTTGAATTAATTAAGAATAACTAGAAGCTCTTTGACTATTTCCTCACTTTTCATGAGATTTAGCTCCCTGTAAACCTTTTTGAAAATCTATTCTTTCAATTGATGGAGTCTGAATGCAGATCAAAGCATACTTTTTTACTTTACTTTTCTTGGGTTTTTTTTTTGGTCTGTGTTTTCTTTCACAATATGACTAATATGGAAATATATTTTGCATGACTGCATGTATACTACTTGCCTTCTCAATGAAGGGGAGGAGGAGAGGGAGAAAGAGAATTTGGAACTCAAAACTCTCAAAAATGAATGTTAAAAGTTGTTTTTACATATCACTGGGGGGAAATAAAATGTTAAATAAATATATTAACAAAAAGAGTAATATAAATTTTTAAAAATCTATTCTTTCCAATCAGAAAATCTTTTTCTTAGTAAAAGAAAAGAAAATCACAATAAGCATTGAGTAGTTCTGCCTTCTGGTCATTCATTTTCATTATCCACCCCAGTCAGTAACCATTCTGTCTCTTTTAGGCTTTTCCTCTTGTTCCTACATAATAGAAAAAGGAAGTTGTTTTTTGTATCCTTAGCATTTGCTACCAGCTTTAGCTCATTCTGAGCTTTACCACTTTTGAGACTTTTCCTATAGAACCATGCCACTCATTTTTATTCATTCTCTCATCTTATTCTTTCTTGTTTCCATCTCCTGGGTATTTCTTTTTTCTGAGATGACTTCTGAGATCTTGATGTAGCCACAATTAGATTTTTAAGCAATTTACTTTTTTTACCACACTGAAATCATTTGTATTAAATGTTGTTATCAAGAACTTTCCACACCTCTTGGGCCAACTTCCCTAGAAAATTTTAGGCCACTACAGTCTATGGGAAACTCCCTCAGAAGGAGAAGCTGGTGGGTCACGCAATATAAGGGGCAAGCCAAGGACTGAATGCAGACTCCCAAGGGAATCCTAGATGACGTGTTTCTTAGGGATTCCTTCTTCACAAAGGACAGCTGTTCTAGGCCTTCCCTCACAGCTCCTTCCTACCCAGTCCAAGGGACCTCCCTACCACCACTCATCTGAGGGCAGCAGGGCTATGCACCTCTGGAAGGGAGAATGAGGCTGCTGACTTTGCACGGCTCTGCCTCATTTAAATCCAATTCACTTGGCAAGTCAAGACATCACCGTCCTGATGTCATTGGTCCTCTTGGAGAACAAAGGATGGACAACACCAACAACGAGGGACTACCTGGTAACCCTCTCCCCTGGGAACAGAACAGGGTATCAAAATGCTGACCTCTCCTGTTCCCTCCTACTGGCAGACAGAGCGAGCTGGTGCAGTGACACCTGAGCGCCGCTCCCAGCAGACACACACAGAGCTATCTAGCATCCTGGTCATCCAGAACGTGACCCAACAAGATCTGGGGCAGTATGCGTGTGAAGCCAGCAATGGCGTCCAGAGCTTCAGGCAGAGCACCGAGGTCATCGTGCATGGTATGGCCACAAGTGGGGTTTTGGGGGAGAGGATAGGCCCATGGGAGCAGTATTGGGAAGAGGAGGGAAGGAATGGAGACCCACAGAAGAGGCTTTCCCTCAGCCTCAGCCCCATCCTAACCCTCCCCCTTAATAAGACCTCAGAACCGCAGGTACACATGCTGCCCATAGCCATAAGGGCTACAAATCCCTAACCCATCCATCAATTTGTGCATTCATTCATTCATTTAACAGAAGCCTCTGTATGTGTATATATGTATGTATACATACACACATGTATACATGTGTATGTATCTCCCTGTGTTTGTGAATGCCATAAAGGAATAGGTCCCTGCTTACTGACTCAGCTTAGTGACACTATTTAGTGTCTATTCCACGTGCTTTCTCTGTGTGCCAATTCTGCTCTCTTTGGAGACTGATTCTGTGTCTCTGTTCCACGTCTCTTCCTAGCGTCTCCAATCTGTATCTCTTCCCAGTGACTTGCTTTCAGGTCTACGTCCCCTGCCCAGCATCCCTGCTCTTCTATCCTTCTCTAGGCCAGTGTTTCCTTTCTTCATACTTCAACAGGATTAAGGAGCCTATTTCTCTATTAAGGCTGGTGAGGAATTTAACAGTCATTAAAAGTAAATTAGCAGGGGCGGCCAGGTGGCGCAGTGAGTAAGAGAGCCGGTCCCAGCGTCAGGAGACCTAGGATCGGTTCTAGCCTCAGATACTTGGCACCCACACAAGATAACTGGCCGGGTAACCTTGAGCAAGTTACTTAACCCCAATTGCTTAAAAAAATAAAAGTAAATTAGCAAACACTTATGCAGAGAATTGTGTCGAGTGCTAGAGTTTAGATAAAATATGTTCCCTGCCTTCAAGGGGCTTTACAGTATTGTGAAGAATAAAATATTCCTTCTTAGAAGAGGTAGCTTTTGAGTTGGGTCTTAAAAGAATGAGTAAGAATTCATCTTTGGGCATGATCAAGGTCTTGGCCTTACTCTTGTTCTCTCCATCTCGCAGACAAACCCTTCATTAGTGTGGACTGGCTGAAGGGCCCAATGATCGAGGCCACAGCTGGGGATGAGCTGGTGAAACTTCCAGTGAAGGTGGCAGCATACCCCCCTCCAGAGTTCCAATGGTAACATCCTTCCCACCTTCCAAAACACCCTTTGATTCCCCTTGGTTCCCAAACTCCTTAATCCCAGTCACATCATCACTCTTTGTGGGAACTTCCAAATCTGAACAGGGCAGAGAGGAGATCTGAGGGGATCAGAGACAGCACTTCCTCACTGAAAGCCAAGATCAGGCAAGTAGATAGGAAGTCTTGTCCAATAGGCATGAAAGTTAATTCTAATTGTACCTCTTTGTACAACACAGAATGTGGCAGAGCCCAGGAGAGAGTGGAACCTCCTCATATCCAATTCCATGTCACACCCCAAGCACCTCAGATTCCAGCCTCTCATATCCCCTATGATGTTTCCTTCACTAAAATTGGTTAGAAGGATTAAACCTGACATAGGGAAGGTGATAGGGTCCTACCAGGTACTTTGTCTAAATTTTGGGAAGCTGCCACCAAATAGTCCTTATTTATTGCAGCATAGGTCTAAAGGGAAGTTTTTCTTTGGGAATGGATAACTGAGAGAAGGTGGTATAACTCATGACTACATAGCTGTGTTTTTCCTACAAATATATCTGTATTAGGAAAATAACACTAACCTCTGCTTTCTTCTTAAAAGCAAAATAATGCAATTAGACAAAGTATTAAAAGAAGAACAAACACCTAAATACAAAACCTGTACTCTGATCATTACTAAACTGTTTTAAGTTCGTCTTATCTAACCATTTACTTTCCTCTGAAGGAAGGCTACCCGCTTCTCTCTCTCATTGGTTGAATCAGGTACTTTTCAAAACTCCTGGCCCTCTATAGTCCATCCTGTGCCTTCCTACCCACTTGACACTTTTCCATTACTTTGTAAACACTATTTTCAGATCCTGGCACACAATGAATGTTTACGTAAAAGCCCTTCCATGGTCATTTTTGTATTCCGCAGAATTCCACCTAACCATGTTAGGTTAACAAACTGCCCATGACATAAACACTCGGACAAAAAGATATGTGGGAGTATGCAAGATTCAAGTAACGACTAAACATTCTTTGTGTATAAAAGACAAACTCATTTTCCTACTTAATTTTCTACTAGTCTATATTATAGCATGTTTAACACTCATTTTCTTGTAAAGAAACAAAAGCCAAGTAAATACATCATTTCAATTCAGTACAATAAGAATTTATTTTGCCACAAGTTTTTGAAGACCCTCTTAAAACTGCTAAATAAATCAGTCTGTTTCAATGTCTCCCAAGTCTTGCTATTCCAAGATTTCAACAATATCTATTATGGAAAAGAGAAACTTGGAGTCAAGGAAACCAAGGTTCAGATTCCAGGCTTGACACTTACTGCCTGAGTAACCTTGGGCAAATCACATCAGCCCTCTGTGCTTTAATTTTCACACTAGTGAAATGAAGATTAATATTATTTAGTAAGTAGTCCAGCCTTCTTCCTATACAGGAGTCCCTTCTATAAACTCAACAAATTTTCTTCCAAGTGTTTGCTCTATGCAAGGCTCCATGTTAAACTCCAGAAGAATATTAAAAAAATGCAGTCTCTGCCCTTGAGGAGCTCACAGTCTAACAGAAATTTCCCTGATACAACTTATTGACAACAGTTAGGGCAGGTGGTTGGTTACTTTCTGCTTTCATACAACAGAGAGCACATTTGCTTATGCTTCTGTGTTCGCTCATTTCAAATGATCTATGATCTCATTCCACACTTGTTCATCTTACATGATTCTTGCTTATGCTCTCCCCTAGGTCCTTAACAGAGGATCTATTCAATGTGCAGGAGGCCTTCTTCCAGTGAGTGACCTTGGGCAAGTCACATTTTATATCCTGTGGGTTCCATTGCAGCACTCAGGCTGTCCATCTGTTATCCCTCCCTCTCACTTCATGACTGGGTCACCGCTACCTTTACTGATGATACCTTTCTTTGTTCATAAGCTTTTTACTACGTCTTACACATGGGTCTTCATTGGAAAAATGTTGAAGTCCACTTGCATCCATCTTGCATCTCTGGGAGATCACTGATGTTAAAATGATGAGAGTTTTATGCTGGAGAGCAGCTTGGTATCAGTTAGTTGAAAGCACTTCACAGTTTCCCCACTGCAGTCCAATCTGCTCTCTTTCTCCTATTCAGTGCTGTGCCCAAATAGTTGACTTTCTGTAGTGACTGAAGATATACTTACTGATACAGAGATTCAATAGACTGCCCTTCTAAGTGCATGTCATAGTTTGGGTAATAAGCATTTTCATCCATTTGCCTTTTTCCTATAGACCAAGGAATCAGCAAACTTGCTGTGGGAGCCAAATCTAGCTCTTCACTTTTTTGTAAACTACACCCCCTTCCCACCCCACCAGCTAAGAAACGTTTTCATATTAAACTTTATTTTAAAATGTAAAACCTTCTTAGCTGGGGGGCCATGCAAAAAGAGGTAAAGAGCTGGATTTAGCCCCAAGGCCCAGTTTACTCACCCCCACTACAGACACTTCTTTGAGTAATCATAGATTCCATTAAAGAGGCTCTTTCTTTTCATGTTCTGGAGCTTGATGCAATAAACTGTATGATGTCATCAGGAGGACCTCCTCATTTATGGGGAACCTCTCTTCAGCCTGGGCCTTGCATAGAACCTTATCTGTAACAGTGGCAGACTTTATGCATCTCTTTTTATACAGCTGTACTTGCTCAATAATAATCAAAGGGTCATTGAGTAATATTTTTGTGTTATTGAATTTATCAAGGAATTCTGTACGATCTCAAAGTACGTGTGACAGATTCCTTCTCAGAAGAAAGCGTTGAAAGGTTGCATTTTGTTCAACTAGATTAAAAAATATTTGTTGGTAATTTGTGAAAAAGGCACACAAAGGAATCTTATATTCTTTGCACTTTTCAGTCAACTGTGTGACTGTCAAACTGTGGCATGCTATGAAACATCATTCAAGGAAACCTGCTTGCTCCCTTCTTATGTTTTCATCAAGGATACCCTTAATATGTACATAGATCATTCTCATAAAGATTTTGTAAAGATGAGAGAATAGGCATATGGTTCAGCTATTATTAGCATCCTCCTGTCCATGATTTTTTCTCATGCTTTTGAGCACCTCTCACCTCTTGAAATATCTTATAAAAACAATTTCATAATGCTTTTCAATAGCATTCAATAGGCAGACAGAGATTAAGAGACTTACTCAGGGTCACACAACTAGAAAGCCTCTGAGGCTAGACTTGAACTCAGATCATTCTGATTCCAGGACTGGTACTCTATCCACTGTGCCATGCAGTGGCCTCTGTTAAGGAGACTGTCTTACTTGGTGCTTTTATAGCTCATATAGCTCTACCTCTGATTTAGGCCAATTACTCTGGGTTTACTTCAGATTGTATCTTTTGTTTTGATTCTTATCTAGTCATTGAATGGGCATTGCCTCAGACAAACTGAGACTGGGAAAGACCTTAATTAATTAATTAATTGCAAAAAAATTTTTTTGCTTTTTTTGGAGGGCAATTGGGGTTAATTGACTTGCCCAAAGTCACACGGCTGGTAAGTGTGTCAAGCGTCTGAGGCCGAATTTGAACTCAGGTCCTCCTGACTGCAGGGCTGGTGCTCTATTCATTGCACCACCTAGCCACCCTGAAAGACCTTAATTTAGAAAGGCCTAGGTCATGTCTGCATCCTGGGCTATTGCTAGGCCTCTTGACTTTTGTCACTGGATTTCGATGACTCTGGAGGAAAGAGTGAGGCTGATGACCTTGTGCTGCTCTCCCTCACTTAAATCCAGCTCATTTGCAAGCTGTGATGTCATTGGTCCTCTTTGAGAACAAAAGAGGAACAGCATCAACAACTTCCTGAATACCGAGGCCATCTCTCTGTACCTAAGAAAATGGAGTGTGGGTGAGTTGTCCCAGAGATCAGGATGACTCAGTGGCAGTGTCATAGCTTCATTTAAGAGGCTAAGGGAGCTGCATGTGCATATCTGGGCAACTGGGATTATGACTCTTTTGAAAAGCCCTGGCACCAATAATGGCATGATTCTGGCCAATCGACATTATCTCTCTGGGCTTCATTTGTTTGTAAAATGAGGGGGTTAGATTTAACAACCTCTAAGGTCCTTTTCAGCTCCCCATCTGTGATCCTCTGGTTGCCCTCAGCCCAGTCTGGAATCAGGGCCATACTCAGCATGACCCCTGCAGGAGCAAGGATGGGGCAGGGCAAGGTTCTAATACCAGCAGGTACAGGATTGAGCTCCCCTATGCCTCCAGGTACAAGGATGGGAAGCCTGTCTCTGGGCGCCAGTCTCCACACTCAGTAGTAATCAAGGAGGTGACAGAACAGAATGCAGGCACCTACACCCTGGCATTGTGGAACAGGCAGGCTGGCCTGAGACGTGAAATCAGCCTGGAGCTGGTAGTGAACGGTATGAGCTAAGGGAGAGGGGCTGGCCCCAGGCTGGCATGGGTCAAGCCAGATGGGCAAGGGAGTGGAACAAGAGGCAGGGGTGCAGATGGTGGAAAGGGGAATAAAGGACAGGGAGAGGCTGGGATGAGGGCCAGGGGAAAATGCAGCCAAGGAGAGAACTAACAGGGCAGTGGAAGGAAAGGGCAGCAGCAGAGGAGCTGGAGAGGGCAGGAATAGGGGTTAGGGTGGAGGTAGGGGACATCATTTTATGAGAGAACAGTGAATGACCCAAAGGAATGTGGATCAGAGCTAGAGTCAAATCCACCCCCCTCCTTTCCCCCACCCCCACGCATTCCCAGGACTGAGTGGCCTCTGAGACAAATCCAGACTAGTTTCTGGGAGTTCCTCTGGACAGCCAGCCCTCCCCACACACACCCCATGACGCTGGAAGTTATAGTGGGAAAGCTAGAGATGGGCAGAGGAGGGGAAGCAGCACAAGCCACTGAGGTAGGCCTACAGGTGTCCTTGACACCTGCATCCATTTGTCTGTTGTTTTGTCCACAGTTCCTCCCCACATCCTTGAGAAGGAGGCATCCTCACCCAGCATCTACTCCCGACACAGCCGCCAGGCCCTCACCTGTACTGTGTATGGGGCACCACCACCTGAGGTCATCCAGTGGCAGTGGAGGCCCTGGACTCCCTGCAAGATGTTCTCCAGACGCAGCCTGTGGGTATCACTTCCCAGGGCTGATTTTAGCCATTACCACATTCCTGACCCTGGCCCTGACCCTCATCTGCACCCCAGTCCCAACCCTCATCCTAACCTTTACCCTACCTAACTAGCTTGTGGTGGTTGAAGGAGACTTTGGGGAGGAAGGACCTGAGCTGGGCTTTGAAGGGGGGATAGGATTTAAATAAATGGAGGGGGGGAGGTCATTTGATGTAGGGAGTAAGGAAATAATCATTAAAGCATGATCCATGTTTGGAGACTGACCAGGCTAGAATTTAAGATACAAAAAATTGAGTAGTGGGAGATAAGGCTGAAGAGGTGGGTTGGGAGGACCTTAAATGCCAAGCAAAAGAATTTGAACTTTAGTTTGCTCAGTGAATAAAGCCTTGGAGTCCTGGAGTCCTGAGGTCTAGCCCTGGAGTCAGGAGGACTTGAGTTCAAATGTTGCCTCAGACACTTAACACTTACTAGCCATGTGACCTTGGGCAAGTCACTTAACTCCAATTGCCCTGCCCTCCCCCCTCCAAAAAAAAAGGCAAAAAAAAAAAAAAGAATTTGAACTTTGGCAAAAGAGAGACATTGAAACCTTTTTGAGCATGGGAGTAATGTGATCAGAGCACTGAGAGAGAAACAGAGATAAGAGAGGGGAAGAGAGCTAGACAGAGACAGAGATATGACAGAGAAAAGACAGAGAGACATAGGGGAGAGAAAAGAGAGAGAAGAGAAAGATTGTGACAGTGGGGAAAGGCAGTTACATTGGTCCCGGTGAGAGATAAGAAAGTGTCTTGGTCCTTGGTGATTGTTGAGGGCAGCTGAGGAGGGGAGGCCAGGTGGCCCTGGCAGTCTTAGCAGTCGGAAACTGAAGGGGTTATGAGTAGCAGCATTGTGTCCAAGGCCAATGAGTCCTGGCTCTGGGATGCTCCTGATTGATTTCCTTCCTGCTGTTTATGCTGATCTTCTGACTGAGTCTCTCCCCAACCAGGGCCCCTCTCCTGCTCCCTGCTGTGCCTGATCACCTTGTTGGCTATCATGGGCAAGCCCCTGACTCTCTGACCCCATCCTAGTGTCTGAGCTTCTGTCTAAGGGGACAGACCCTGCTCTGCCACTTCCCAAGAAATCCCCATTTGAGTCATAGGATAAAAGATTTAGCATTAGGAGGCATTTTTGAGATAATCTAGTCCCAGCTGTCTCATTTTACAGGTAAAGAAATTGAAACTCAGAGATTAGTTGATTTGCTCAAGGTTACTAAAATTATATAAATAGAAGAGCCACAATTGGAATCCTGGTCCTGTGATGCCAAATTCCCTTTATCATGCTCTCCTCTGACATCTGCCCTAAATTTTTGGGAAAGAAAGGGGGAGGGTAAGTAGAAGCAGGGCCCAAAGTGCCCAGGACTAAGTCCCTAGTCAGGCCTCAGTGGACCAGCATTGGGTCACCTTTCCTCACTTATTCCCTCCCAAAAGCCCAAGCTCCCACCCACAAGGGCACCAAAAAGACCCCTCCTTTCACAAGCTCCTTCAGAGAGGGAAGGCCAGAGGATGGCTCAATCCCCAGCTTGTATGCCTGGCATCACCATCACAACCAAACACCTGTTTGTAGTTCCATAGCTCTGGGCTCCAGAACTCCCTCACTTGCATTCAATTCAGTTCAATTATCCTCATTAAAAATGCTACCCAGACCTGAACTAGGTTAATATGACAGCAGTAGAAGCATCCGCTGCTTTGGAGGAGTTCACAGCCTTGGAGAGAAAGAGGTGGAAATGGGGGGAAAAGAGTGCAGAGACAGAGAAAAAGGCCTGTCTTCAAGGAGCTCACAGTCTAGAGAGGACAGAGAATGAGCCAAGGCCTGCCCTCAGGAGACTTATAGTCTAAAGGAAACAGAAAGAACAGGACCAGATTGAGCCTTGAAGGGGTAATAAGGTTCGGATAGGTAAAGACATGACATTTCATTCCAGGGAACCACATGAGAAAAGATAAAGAGGAAACAATGAAGGTGGTATGTTTGGGGAGGGGGTGTCGAGGAGCCTGGTGTGGAAAGGGATGTCACTGAGCCTAGTATCAGACAGGAGACATTGAGGTTGGTGTGAGGAAGAGTCAAAGACAAGAGCCTAGCTAAGAATAGTGTGTGTTGGTTAGGTTTATTGGGGCCAGACTGTAAGGGACTTTATATACCAAGATTAGGAGTTTAAACTTGTTTTGTTAGATAATAATAAATTGTCATAGGCTGCCGAGCAGGTAAGTGGGCTAATTAATCTTTTTAGAACCATCACCTATTAGCTATGCAAAGTGGACTTGAGCATCTGTGTTATGGGAGTATGAATCTGAATGTGCTTAGGACTGACTACCCAAATGTGGGAAACCTTACTTTGAGAATAAAGGCAAATCAGTCTCTTCTCCCTTTCTCTGCCCTTCTTACCACCTATGCAAGGCCAGCATACATGTCCTGGGCTCTGGCCTTCAAGGAGGAGAGAGGGGAACCACCTGACACTTTTCTCCTCTCCTAAGAGGGGAAGGACAGCCTCAAACACTGATTTCCCCCTACTCTTTCTTGTGGAAGCACAGGAGGCAGCCAGCAGGAGGGCGGCATCAGCGGGACCGAATGCCCCAGTGTGTGGACTGGAGGGAAGTCTCAGCCCAGGATGCTGTGAACCCCATTGAGAGCCTGGACACCTGGACTGAATCTGTGGAAGGCAAAAACAAGGTGAGGGCCATGCCTAGGACTGGAAACAAGCATTTACTGAGTACCTGCTATGTGCCAGGCACCATGGATAGTGCTGGTGATACAAGGGCAAGGTAGCTCCCTTAGGTACTGCCCAGACTGCCAGCTGACAAGAACAAAAGAGGCCAGAAGGAAAGATCCCTGACTCTAGTCTGCCCTGGCCAGTGCTTAGCTGGGTACCATGGCAACCTTGAGGTCCTGAGGCAGAGAAGTAAAAACAGGATGGAGCACTCAGTCCCATGGTTCACCATCACCACCACCAAACTGCCTGAAAGTCCAAAGACCTGAGTTCTAGGGTCCTTCCTACATTAGTAGGATTAGTAGGAACTAGGATCTTTGTAAAAGTCAGATACCTTTGGGGGCCTCACATCCCCCATATGCAAAGTGACAATAATAAAATGATAATTCATTTTTATATAATACTTTGTGATTTTCTGAGCACTTTTCTCAGTCCTTTGAAGTGGGTTAGTAGCCATAAAGCTAGAAAGGATCTTAAAGGTCAATAAGCTCAACCCCCTTATTTTACAGATAAAGAAACTGAGTGTTAAGTGACTTGCCCAGGGTGTCACATAGCTAGCAAATGTCTAAGGTAGAATTCAAACCCAGGTCTTCTGATTCCAAGTCAGGAATAAATATATATATATATATATATATATATATATATATAGAGAGAGAGAGAGAGAGAGAGAGAGAGAGAGAGAGAGAGAGTATAATCTACCACACTGCCTTTCCAGGCCCTCTGCTTTTTATCTACTTTAATATTCAAGCGTGCACTTCTTTCTCAAGGTAAGCTTTGGTTCTTCCTGGGAGGAAATTCAAAGAAATTATTGTCTCATTCCCTCTCATCCCCTGCTTCCATGCACATGTACATGTTGCTATGTACTACACTGGAGAGCAGTCTACTTCTAACTTTAGGGATGGAGCCCTAAGTAGGAAGACAATGCCCTGACTCCCTGCCCAGTGGCCAGACTCAGGCCTCACTGATCACCTGATCTATACTTAAAAGATTTTGTGATTTTTTAAGTTAGAAGAGGTCTTAGGGGTCATCTAGTCCAACTCCCTCATTATGCAGATGGGGAAACTAAGGTTTATGTGACTCATCCAAAGTCATATGGGCAGTTATCAGCAGAGCTGTGATGAGGGAAGACCCAGGAGTTGCTGCTAAGACAAGTGGGGGAGATATGCCTGGGTTGTGCCAACTGCTTGAGGCCTGGTTTCTGCCCTTAATGGTAGCTGAAGAGGATGGCTCCCCCCCCTCCCATCCCTCTGGTCTGCTTGCCCTGTCTATTCAGTGCCCCCAAATGGGGCTTATGCCCAGAGAGCAGCACATGGGGAGGAGGGAATGGAGGCCCAGAACAACAAAGGACTCCCATTTCCTCGAGTCACTTCCTGTTTTCATACACACCTCCAAAGATGCTTCCTGTTCAAAGGCCCATCGGGAAGTGGCCTCAGGGCCAGGAGGGGGATGGGAAGGGAATGGTAGGAAAAGGGAAGGGATGGAACCTACAGAGAGAGAGCGCCCACTCTACTGGCCATGCATGGGTTAGGCAGAGAACTGCAGCAGCCTTGGATGGCATCCCTCTCTCCCTCCTTCCATCCCTGCATTTTTGTTCACTGTATTTTCCCATCTTCACTTCCCCTAAACCTCCCATCCTATTTCCCATCAAGACTAAATCAGGGAAATCTAACCCTTCAGGAGACCTAGGCAAGGACCTAGTCGGCCAGTCAGCAAGCAAATGGGGCAGCCAGGTAGCAAAGTGGGTAGAGTGTCAAACCTGGAATCAGGAAGACTCATCATCCTGAATTCAAATCCACTCTCAAATATTTACTAGCTGTGTAACCCTGGGTGAGTCACTTAGTCCTGTTTGCCTCAGTTTCCTCATCTGTAAAATGAGCTGGGGAAGGAAATGGCAGGCTACTCTAGTATCTCTGCCAAGGAAACCCAAAATGGGGTCACAAAGAGTCAGGACTGAGATGACTCAAACAACAACAGGTACCAGCCATTATGCTAAAAGCTGAGAATACAAAAAAAGGCAAAACAAAGGAAAAGTCCCTGCCCTCAAGGAGCATACATTCTAATAGGGGACATTTAATTCAGAACTTAAGGTGGTCACTATGGAAAGTGTTAATTGCATCAGAGCACCCAAGTTCTCATATCCTCTCTGATACTTGCTGCCTCTATGACTGGAAGCAATTTACTTAACTTTTCTGGCCCTTAGTTTCCTCATCTGTAAAAGGGAGATGGTTGGGGGCAGCTAGGTGGTGCAGTGAGTAGAGTGCTGGCCCTGGAGTCAAGAGAACCTGAGTTCAGATTTGACCTCAGACACTAACACACACAAACAAAAAACCTAGCTGTGAGACCTTGGGCAAGTTACTTAAACCGAATTGCCCTCCAAAAATAAAAGGGGGGTGGATGGGAGTGGGGAAGAGCCCTAGATGGTCTCTGAGGTCCCTATCTGTGAATTTGTGACTCAGTCATGACGCAGGCAGGACTTTGAGATGCCACAATATTCCTGGAATTGTTCCAGAATGGTCCATTTGGCTAAAAAGATCATTCCTATAAGCACCATAGTAGGATAGAAGGACCTCAGTACCAGGTTTGGGGGTTTTCCCCTGATTTGGGAATCAAAAGACCTATATTCTATTCTCAACACTCAACCTGATTTCCTCTAAGACCTATGACACTATCAACGAGTCAATTAAATAGCAAGTATTTATTTTGAGGGTCTATGATGTATTTCTGATTTCTTTAATATTTTTCAATTAACAAGCACTTATTTTCTCTCTTTCCTACCTCCTCCCACACCTCTGAGAAAAAAAATCAAGAAAAACAAAATCCTTTTAATAAATACACAAGCCAAGCAAAAAAAAAAAATTCCTACATTGGTCATGTCCAAAAATGTACATCGTATTCTGTGTTGTGAACCCCATCATCCCATAGTAAGGCAATAGGTAACATGTTTCATCATCAGTCCTCTAGAATTGTGATCAGAGCTCTTAAGTCTTCCAAAGTAGTTTGCTTTTACAATGTTATTTTAATCATATAAATGATTCTCCTGGTTCTAATCACTTCACTCTTTAGTTTATAAGTTCAAATCTTCCCAGATTTCTCTTTTGTCATTTTAATGATGTTGCCTTTTGTCTCTTTTTTTAACAAAAACCATCGTTTTGTCATTTTAATGGCATTTCATTCTATTAATATTATATATAATACCATGTATTATATATAATATATAATAATAGCTAGCATTATATAGTGCTTTAAGGTTTACAAAGCACTTTACAAGTCATCTGATTTGATCTTTACAACAACCATCCCCATTTTATAGATAAGGAAACTTGAGACAATAGAGGTTAAAGTGACTTGCCCAGAGTCACACAGTTAGGAAGTGTCTGAGGACAGGATTTAAACTCAGATCTTCCCACTATCCCCTTTGCCACCTGACTGCTCCTGGTTTCTTTAAGGAAATAAAGCAGGTGGGTGTTGTCCCATGAGGAGAAGTGCTAGAGAACAGAACTCTTAGGAAATGTTTCCTAGCACTCTGTGCTACCCTATTGCCTCAGTTACTTCATGCCCCTAGGCGATTTCTCTATTCCCTCAACTAGGCATGATAAGGGGAAGGGGACATTGGTTGGAAAAAGAAATCTCAGTAGTATGTCCTCTTCCACTCCAGACTGTGAGCAAGCTGGTGATCCAGGAGGCCAATGTTTCTGTCATGTACAAGTGTGTCACCTTCAACAAAGTGGGACAGGATGAGCGGCTTATCTACTTCTACGTAACTAGTGAGTAAGGTGGGGAGCACATTCCAGATATGGGGGACCCCTGTGCAAAGGCAGAGCATGGAAGGTTGGGGAGGGCTCAATTTGACTGAAATGGAACATATATGAAGGGTAGTTAGATAAGATTACTGGGAAGGTAGGAAGGAGTAGGTTTGGGGAGGACTTTGAAAGCCAGGCTGAGGACTTTGTATTTTATCAGTGAAGCTATTGGGAACCATTAATTTTTGAGTAGGCAGGTGGCAAGATCAGATCTCTGTTTCAGAAACATCCATTTGGCAGCTTCATGGTGGATGATTTGGAGAGGGGACAGTAGTCTAGGTAGGAGGTGATGAGGGTCTTCAGAGTCTATGCGAGTGGAGAAAAGGGGATAGATACATGAGCTATTGTGGAGATAGAACCAACAAACTGGAAACTGAATGGATGGGAGAGAGAAGAGCAAGGGGTGACTCTAAAATTTAAAACCTGGTGGGAGGTTGGTAAGGCCCTCAACCAAAACTGGGAAGTCTGGGAGAGGGAAAATATAAACTCTAATTCAAGACATGTTAGGTTGATATGCCTGCAGGACATCCAAGAGTGATGCCAGAAGGTAGATGATGATGTTGAATTATAGTGAGAATACATGACTAAGACTTCAAAGGCCCAGGCTCTGATTCCTGTTCAGTTACTACTCATCTATATGACCTTGAGCAAATTAGTTCTCCTCCTCTGTGGGGGGAGGGGGCATGGGGTATAGACTAAATGAGAGGTGTCAGACTCAAGGCCTCCATCCACAGGCAGGCCTCAGAACTTCCAAGTAAGGCCCAAACCAGATGAAAATGTAACTGGGAAATGTTTAACGAAATAAATACAAATACAGAATCAATGATACTAATTTGTGCTTTTCTAAGTCAGTGTGCTGCTCACAGGGATCTGTTTCTATTTGAGTTTGATAGCGCTAGACTAAATCCCAAGTCCCTGCCTAGTTCTATGAGAATGCTTCAATCGGTGAGACTAAGGGCAGAGATAGAGATAGGAGGTGATATTTGAAGGTGGGGTGGATGAGACTTCCAAGGTAAAAGAGAGAAATGAGGAGAGAGACAGAAACAGACACAGAGAGAAGAGGGCTATGGCTGGGACTTTGGGAGATTCCTGGATTTAGATTGTGGAAGGAGTTAAGGGAAAAAAGCCAGTATCAGGGGGGAGTAATCAGAGAGCGATGTCATGAAGGCCAAGGGAGAAGAGGGCGTCATGAAGAAGGGGATGGTCAATAATGTCAAATGGTACAGAGAGATCAAAGAGAATTATGATTAAGAAAGGGCCCTTGAGTTTTGTAATCTAGGTGGGTGAGGCCTCAGGGCAGCTGTGGGGAGGGCAGCCCACCTAGCCCCTGGAGCCCACATAGTCCTTCCTACAGCTATCCCTGATGGCTTCACCATTGAGTCAGAGCCATCTGAGGAGCCTGTGGAGGGCCAGGACCTGACCCTCAGCTGCAAGGCGGACAACTACACTTATGAGAATCTTCAGTGGTACCGCCTGAACCTGTCCACGCTGCATGACGCCCAGGGGAACCCACTCCTGCTCGACTGCAAGAATGTGCACCTGTATGCCACGCGGCTGGAGGGCCAGCTGAGCTCCACTCCAGGTTCCCGCCATGCCACCCTGAGCCTGGCCCTCCCCCGTATTGCCCCTGATGAGGAGGGCGATTATGTGTGTGAAGTGCAAGATCGGCGGAGCCATGAGAAGCACTGCCACAAGAAATATATCTCTGTGCAGGGTGAGGAGCCCAGAGGGCAGCCAGGGACAGAGGTCAGGGAGGGAGAGAAAGAGGGATACAGCACCTAGAAAGAGGAAGGCAGCAGGACAGATACAATGATGGCTGTAGGCTTAATCCAGGGGAGGATGGGCAAGGAGGAGAGAGCTACAGCCTCCTAGAGCTCTCCGTGGGGGTCCATTTCATAGGCCTGGGAACATTTTCCCTCTTCCCACAAAACACCCACAAAAAAATACACAAACACATGGATACCACCACAAATTCAAAAGGCATTTAAATTCAGATCATATAGTATTTTATAGTAGCTAATAATAATAGAACACTGGTTCTAAAGTCCGGAAAATCTGAGTTTAAATCTGGTCTCAGACATTTACTGGCCATATGACCCTGTACAAGTCATTTAACCCTGTTTGCCTCAGTTCCTTATCTGTAAAATGGGGATACACTGGGGAAGGAAATGGCAAATCACTCCAATATCTTTGCCAAGAAAATCTCATAGCCAGTCAAGAATTGGACACAAGCCCCTTGTCCTCAGGGAGCTTATATTATAATGGAAGGAAAAGCCACCAACCCCCATACATACACTTGCATACACACAGCACTGCTGTCCCTGTCTTTTCTCTCTGCTCACCCCTCCTTCCCCGTGCCCTTCCCCTGTCAAACCACTTTACAGGAAAAAAAGGCAGGATTCTCTTCTTTGTCTCTTGTTGCCCCAGCTCAACATCACTCCCTCCCTGCTACCTTCTCAGGCTCTTAGCTGTGGGCATATCCCCTGCAGCTAACCCCACACATTGCCCTTCCCCAGCTCTGGAGGTACCCCAGCTCACACAGAACCTGACTGACCTTTCAGTGAACGTCAGTGACTCCATCGAGATGCGATGTCGGGTGGCCGGGGCCCACGTGCCAGACATCGTCTGGTACAAAGATGAGAGGCCTCTGGAGGAGGAATCAGGTATGGAAGGGCCCTGGGAGTGGGGAGATCCAAAGGAAAGTCCCAGACAGGGGACTATGATCCACAGTCCTGGCTACCCCATTCTAGGTTCTCACCCCTCTGTCTGTCTCCTTGTTTCCTGATTGTTTCCAACTCCACGAGGATTGACTCCTGTCTCATGGCCTCTTCCCTCAAGGCCTCCAAGCCTGCTGCCCACTGAACCCAGATGTGGACAATGGACAATTTAATCCCTTTTCCCCTTGGTTTAATTTGGATAAGAGTGGACTCTTTCGGGGCGGCCAGGTAGCACAGTGAGTAAGAGCACTGGCTCCAGTGTTGGAATGACCTGGAGATCAAATCCCGGGCTCAGACACTTAGCACCCACCCAGAAACACCTGGCTGTGTAACCTTGAGCAAGTTACTTAACCCCAATTGCTTAGGGGTGGCCAGGTGGCTCAGCGAGTAAGAGCACCAGCGCCAGTGTTGGGATGACCTGGATCAAATCCGTGCTCAGATACTCAGCACCACACCCAGAAATAACTGGCCATGTAACCTTGAGCAAGTTACTTAACCCCGATTGCTTTAAAAAAAAAAAAAAAGAGTGGACTCTTTCAAAGGGAACCTTACTGAGAAACTGAGGACAAGGAAGCAAATCCAAGAACTGGAAATCCAGCTGTGTTACAAAAGATGCCCTGTCTATGGAGCAGCTGAGCCCTATCATTGGACACAGAGATTCACTAGGGCTTCAGACTTGTCTCAGGGACAATCCTACCCTCAAGGCCCTTTCTTGTACTACCTCACCTTGTGTCCTCCCTAAAGGAAGAGGTTCATTTGCTCCCCTCCTTAGTTAGATTGGATATTTGGTGTGGTTTTTTCATTAGAGAGCAAACCTAGGGGAGAAACATCAGCAAAGACCATCCTTCAAGCCCAAAAGTACCTCCTTCATTCCCAGGGAAGACTAGGGACAACTTTTCCCAGAAACTGTCCATGGATAGGGTTGAATTTAGGAAGAAATTGTTGTCATCTGGGTTGAAAAAAGTGATATTTCAAAGGGTGTCTCTGTCCTCACACTCAGCTAAGCCAAAGTTCTTTTGGCTGGAGAACATTGATTTCCATGTGGTGAATGGGCCAGAGCAGAGACCAGAAGGAGGTGGAGGGGGGGAGGGAAAGGCAATGATATGACTTCAGTTCCATTGAATTCAGTTCTGCTCTGAACATTGCAGGGTCCTGGGGTAGATACAGAGAAGCAAAGGGAGGCATACTTTATCCAGCACAGCCTGTTTCATATGAGCAGATGTTAGTATGTATCCCCTTTCAGCACTAAAACTTTGATTTTAACCACTATAGGTGAAATCTTTCTAAATCATCACTATAAACCTTAGGGACTGTGTTTGGCTGAGATACTGTGAGTTTCTCTGGTCCCGTGCCCACTGGTCTTGAGCAGTTCTCATGTCTGTTTTCATAAAGATTTTTAGAAATAGTTTTCTCTCTTTTGCTTCACTGTAACTACCACTCCTCACTGTTGTCACTATGCCTACCTCTAACTGTGCTCTGTCATCCTTACTCCCATAAAATTTTGCTTGTTTTAATATTCTGTGGGCTGAGAAACCAGTTAATGAATTATGATAGAATTATGTGTTAACCAAGAGTAACCAGGCTCTGAATGAAGCTCTCCTCTATGAGGAAAATATTTGACTTTGCAACAACTTCTTTGGCTGCTCAGGTGCCTTGTTTGCTTCCTTTCCGGTGTCAAGGTTAACTGATAAGTGACTCCAGTATAAGCCATAGCCCCTGCCTTTGGAGCTCATAATCTCTGCGAGGCGACAGGATGCACATATCTGAAACCCATGACCAATTCAGTTAACTTCAATTCAACAAATATTTATTAAGCACCAAAATGTGCAGGACCCTGTGATTCAGAGAATGCAAGACAGACCTTTCTTGACCTAGACCACAGTCTAGCTATCAGGGTGGAAGGAGGCTCTAAAGATTAGAGGTAGTTGTTATCAGTCCTGAAGGCCTCAGAGAGAGCCTTCAAGAGAATAGCGAAAGAAAGATCACAGTGCTGGGTGAGGGGGGGTGGAGGGAGAAATTATTCTTCCCTCTCCTTCCCATCCCTAACTTCCTTCCTCTTTCTGCACAGGGATTGACTTGGCTGAGTCCAACCAAAGACTAAGCATCCAGAGGGTGAGGGAGGAGGATGCAGGCCGATACCTGTGCAGCGTTTGCAATGCCAAGGGCTGTGTCAATTCCTCTGCCAGCGTGTCTGTGGAAGGTAGTACAGCCACAGGGGGGATGGGCAGCCGTTTAGGACACAACCCATAGGCAGCACAATGAATGACTCCCCCAAAATATTGATGCACATATTTCTAATGTCAGAAGAGCCCTGCTCCATAGCACACAAGTCTTTATATTGTAGTCACATTGGGACATTGATGGCTTGAAGTCTCCTATGGACAGTATTATTTAGGAGGAACAATTTTCATATTGAGGGTCAGGGGTGGGAGAACAGACAATACTTAAGTTTTGCCTCGAGTCCTGAATGTTTCCTGGTTCTGGCTGAGAGTGTTTGTAGGCCCAGCACAGACTCCGAGGCCTCTGCCCAGGGTCAGGTTTTCCAACTAGATAGGATTTTCCAATCTCATTTCTCATTCTCATATTCAGGCAGGATGATGGCTCAGTGGGTAGTATGCTGGATTTTGAATTAGGAAGACCTGAGTTCAAATTTTAACTCAGACATTTATTAACTGTCTGACCCTTGGGACAATCGCTTGCTTGACTTCAGGTTGTTTCCTCCTTTGTAAGCTAGGGGTAATTATATCACCTACCACTCACAGGTCTGTGGGGAGGATTAAATGACACAAAGTGTGTAACATGTTTTGTAAACATTAGACACTACATAAATGCTTGTTGTTATTACTGGGCTAGGAAAGAGTCTGTGCTCATGGAGCTTTTTAGATCCTAGTTGAGAGAGAGAAATGATCCTAGTTGCTGAGCTGCAGGGGGCACAGGAAAATGAAGACCCTGAGCTGGGAGCATAGGCACATCAACCCCACCTAGAGGGTGAGGACCCCAGCATCTACCCAGGAGGCTGGGCTGGCCTTCACCTTTCCCTCCCTTCCTCATTTTCTAGGGTCCGAGGACAAAGGCAGCATGGAGATCGTCATCCTCATTGGCACCGGCGTTATTGCTGTTTTCTTCTGGATCCTCCTCGTCCTCATCTTCTGCAACATGAAGAGGGTGAGTCTGAGGCAGACCAGGCTCCCGCTCCTGCCCTCGGCCAGGCACTCCTACCTCTGCTCAGAGGCTGCTTGGTTCATAAGGAAGCCAGGGTGGTGCGGTAGGCAGGTAGAGCCAGATGCCCTCTACCCCTGATCACACCAGCCTCACTACCCCATTAGCCTGCCAGCAGAGTGGAAGAACCTTGACATAAGGAGCAATTTCATCTTTATTTTTTTTACTTATTTTTATTTATTATTTATTATTCATCTTCAGCACCTAACACAGCACCTGGCACACAGTAGAAAATCTACAAATATTTGTCAATAGACAGATTATTTCCTCTTGATACTGGAACTAGACAGGGCTAGCCCAGATATGATCCTACCACTCCTGCCTCCCTGCCCCTGGGCCTTCTGTGTGCTGGACACTCATCTCTCTTTCACTGTTATTACCACTGAGTCTATTTTTCTTTGAAGTTTACCCCTTTCCTTTCCCTGCCAAGCCTCCATTCTCCACATAGTAATTAATTTTCCTCACCCCTCTCTTCCTCTCTCTATTTTTCTTCCTCTCTCTCCCTCTCTCTCTTTCTCTCTTCCTCTCTCTCTCTTCTTCCTCTTCCTTTCTCTCTTCTCTCTCTTTCTCTCTCTCTCTTCCTCTCTTTCTTCTTCTTCCTCTCTCTCTCCTCCACACTTTCTGTTTCTGTCTCTGTTTCCCTCTGTGTCTTTTACACACACATACATACTTTTTCTTCTCTCTCTCTCTCTCTCTCTCTCTCTCTCTCTCTCTCTCTCTCTCTCTCTCTCTTTCTCACACAAACACACACACACACTTTTAAATTATAAAAGGAAAGAAGTTGTGAAGTCCTGATATAAATTAAAAGATGATAAACAGAAAGACAGGCAGTCACACAGATAGAAATAGGTATATAGAAACCTTCAGATAGACCATAGAAATAGGGCAGAGTCTTCCCTTTTCAGGGTTCTCCAGTTTTCAGGAGAGAATCTCTCATCCTTCAGATGACCTAGCTTCAAACACCAGCTATGACACTGATGACCTGTGTGATTGGGCGAGTCATTCTGGGTCTCAGTTTTCTCATCTATAAAATAGGGGCTGGACAAGATGATCTCTTTGGTATTATCATTCACTCATTTCCATTGTGTCTGACTCTGTGTGGCCCCATTTGGGGTTTTCTTAGCAGAGATACTGCAGTGGTTTGCCATTTCCTTCTTCAGTTCATTTTACAGATGAGGAAACTGAGGTAAACAGGGTTAAATTACTTGCCCAGGATCACACAGCTAGTAAGTGTCTAAGGCTAGATTCAAACTTTCCCTTTATATCTGTTGCTCTAAATCTTGGGAAACTTGCCCCAATATAACTTCCACTTCTTTCACCCCACTCTGCCTTCTGGAACCAAAGCAGGAAAAGGTCAATCTTCATATTGTCTAGGAAACAAAACTTAGTGGGACTTGCAGTTTTCGGCAGTGTAGAAACAACAGATCTTAATTTCCAGTTAGCAAGACCAATTAGTTAAATTTTTTCCAATACTTAGCATAATATCTGGCACATAGTAGGCACTTATTAAATGTTTCCTGATTTGTCAACTTGATTCTTACCAAATAGATGGCTGGAGTGAGTTCCTCTTCTATCCAGCCTCACTCTGCTTCCCCATCTGTGGCTTTGCTCTGGTATTCCAGGATATCTGTCTCCACCCCATTCCTTAACTAAGGGTATACTTCGTGCTACTTGTTCCATGCTCTGGGTATAATACTTTCCCAAGGCATAAAAATTTCTAGTGTAAATCCTGTTTTTTCTTTGTTTTTTCTTTTTGGAGGAGGAAGACAAGGTAATTGGGGTTGACTTGCCCAAGGTCACACGGCTAGTAAAGTGTTAAGTGTCTAAGGCCGGATTGGAACTCAGGTCCTCCTGACTCCAGGGTTGGTGCTCTATTCACTGCGCCACCTAACCTCCTGTAGCGGCAAACACCCCAGTGTCCCCAGGGTGCCTGCTCACATAGGTTCTTGGATCTGCTTTGTTAAAGGAAAGCAACTCAAAATGGGTTAACAAGCTTACTTTAATCAGTCAGACATATATCGTTTACCTTGTTCAGGAGAAAAGATCAGCACCCTGAACCTCAAAGTATACAGGCATAATTATCAAGACAGAAACATCAAGTAGACAGATTTCCAAACTGTCCAACCATTACATCCATACCCAGTCAACATCTGGGTTTCCATATTCTGGGTTTTTCAAAGCCGGGGGACTCTCAACAACGGCTTCCCAGAATTCAGATCAAATTACAGAACACTTCTCAAAGTGAGTCCCAAAACAAAGCTACACATCAGGGTTTATATAGCCTTCTGCTGGCTCAGAGAATGTAACAACCTTATTGACTCACTGGCCAATCAAGAAGTATCTACTGAAAAACAAGCCTCCCTCCCCAGGCTTCAGGTGCACTTTAGCCTAGGGGCAGGGAAGATCTTTAAATCTGCATTTCCATTACACCTCCCCCAATCCTGTTCTCTCTCAAACACTTTCATTGTTTCTGTATTGCCTACAAGAGAATGTGATCTAAGGATCACAGATTTAGAGCTAGAGGTAGGCCCTCAGGTCTAGCACCCCCATTTGACAGATGAAGAAACTGAGGCCCAGAACAGTTAAATAACTCACTAAAGTCTGTAACGGGATTTGAGCCATGGTGTTCTTGATTCCGAGGTTCATGCCTCTAGATGCTACACTCCACCACCTCTTTAAACTCTTTTGCCTGGTTTTCAAGGCCCCCCATACTCTGATCCCAGTGTACCTTTCTGAACTAATCTCTTATTTCTTTGTATAACCAATACTTTAGCCAAACTGGACGCTTAACCATTCCCTAAACATTGCCTGCTTCTAAAGCTTTGATCGTTATTTCTCTGCATCCCTGCTGCACCCCACGCCTGGCCGGATCCAACTGCCCTCTGCCTCTGAGGTCCTCAAGGCCCAAGTTAGATGCTATTCCTAAGACCCCTCTCTGAAGTGCTCCTTGCTTTCTCTCCACCCTTTGAGCACTCTGGAACTTGGTATAAATGATCTCATGTGACTTTTTAGTATCTATTCTTATCACTCTATGAATACCTTCATAGCAGTAGACCGCCACCATCTCCCTCTTCCAGGGAGTCTCCCTAGAAGAGTCTGGTAATGGGTCCTGATCAGAGAAGACTCAATAAATATGGTTGAAAGGTGGAGGGAATGAGGGTTTGTGGGGTCACAGAATTAGAGCTAAAAGGCCACCTCATCTCCCACCCTCATCTTACAGACAAGGAAAGTGAGGCCCAAGGAAGCTAAGTGACTTGACCAAGGTCCCACAGTTAGTAAGCATCAGAGGTGAGATTTAAACCTGGGCCTTATAATTCCAAAACCAGTGAATGCTCTTTCTACTGTTGCAGTCATCTAAAATAAAAATTATAACATCTATGGCCTTAACTGCCCATTGAGATGTTGTTTCGCCTAAGGCTATGTTTTCATGGACCCAATTTAAAATGTTTGAAGGGTCAGCTTCAGGGAAAAGAGAACTGATAACTTTTCCCCTGTCCCCTTTCCCTACTTCCTGAAGCCTGCCCATGCAGACATCAAGACTGGATACCTATCTATCATCATGGACCCAGGCGAGGTGGCCCTGGAGGACCAGTGTGAATATTTGCCCTATGATTCCAGCAAATGGGAGTTTCCCCGAGAACGGCTCCATCTGGGTGAGACAAAGGGGTTGCGTGGCCTCCCTAGTGGCTGGGAAGCCAGGACTCGGGAATGGGTGGCAAAGTCACCAGGAAATACATGGCTTGTGAAATAGTACTGGCTTGGAGACTTTCAGTAGGAGGCGTGGGGAAGAGGAAAGGAGAGATGAATCCAATGGTTAGTGAGGGGCTTGTGGGGAGGAGATGGGGAAAGACTTTGGAGTCCTCATCCTCCACACCTGCCTGGGGACATGTGAAATTCCTTCCATTTCTAAAGCTCATCCCGGAAATATGGACCAATCTGTCCACTCATCCTGACTGCACCCATCCGGGCGTGTGACCCCTGGTCCCCCAAGCACAGAGTTCCCCTTTCCCATGCCCCCAGGAGGCCGGGACAGAGGGTCTGGAGGGCCCAGTGAGCTATTTCCTGCCTCATTCCTGCCTGTGGTTAGGGAAAGGCTGTGAGCACCTGGAGGGAGAGGATGCTGGCTCCTTCCTCTTCCCCTCTCTCCTCTTCTGCTTTGGTCCTTCTCTTTCACCCCCAGCCCCTTCCTGTTTGGCCACAGTTCGTCTGAGTTTTTGGCTCTGCCTTCCTCTCCAAGCTGTGACAGGCACGCCATGGCTGACTCAGCGCCACTCAGTCTTCTGACCCTGGGCTCCCATGCCTGCACTCTACCATCTTGCCCAATTCAGTCCCCTCACTGCCATCCCTCTATGCCCCATAACCACCTATCCCATCACATACAACCCCCATGACCTATTCCCTCCTTCTCCCTTTCCCTTCCCTTCCCCACTCTCCTTTTACCCAACAGGGAGAGTCCTGGGACACGGGGCCTTTGGAAAAGTGGTTGAAGCCTCTGCCTTTGGGATCAACAAGGGTAACAGCTGTGATACAGTGGCAGTCAAGATGCTGAAAGGTAAGCTGCACGCTGGGCTCCTGTAAGGGAGGGGAGGACAGGCCGTTTTCTCACTGTTACTCACTCTCTGGAGCTGGTGGTATAGTACATAGTGTTAGACTTCAAACTAGGAATGCCTGTGTTCAAATGTTGCCTCAGACACTGGCCTGGATAAGTCACAACTGCTCAGTCTTAGTTTCCCCATCTTTAAAATGGGAACAATAGTACACCTTCCTCACAGGGCTATTTCAAGGATCAAATAAAGCAATGTATTGCAAACTTTAGAGTAAATTTTTTTTTTCATTTTTAAAACCCTTAAGACACTATTTAAATGTGAAATCCTAACTAAGATGGGGAAGAAAAGGGTCCTCTCCCTGGTCTTTTCCCACTGTCATGTTTTGTAAAGGAAGGGATGCTGGAGCTCTCTGAGAAACAAGGCTCTTCTTGTGTTTCACAAAAAGCCTGCTTAACAGCCCCAAAGGCAAGGGTCATGTGGGCCTGCACAGACTAGAAGTTCAGAGGCCTAGAGCTAGAAGTGACCTTGGCAATCATGTCAGCCCCTTCATTTTACAGATGAGGGACATGAGGCCTAAAGATGTTTAACTGATTTGCCCAAGAGCCCATAGGTACTAAGAGTCAGAGGCAGGATTTAAACCTACATCCTAGGTTTGACTCTGCCTCCACTGAACCAGAGCTGTCAGGTGTTGACCCTGTGTGGGAAGGAGGAAGGTGACAGAATCTGTAGAGTGTGGCACTGGGACAGATCCCAGAACACAAAGGAACCTGAACATGCATGACCCTCATTCTCACACAGCTGAGGGAGGGGAGGGAGTCAGGGCAGACATACAGGAAGCATCTTGCACACAATTAGGATGGAAGGACAAGAAAGTACCCAATCTCTGCCACTTCCCCCAGCCAGCCCACTCTCTTCTGGGTCTAGATCCCCAGCTGCTGGGACAGAAGTGACCTTGTCTTAGGCCTTAGGCCAGCTCTGTTGCCCTTATGACCAAAGAGAAGAGAACCAAGGCCTCTGAAGAGAAATAAGTAAGACCTGGTATTCCCAATGAGACTAGAGCCCGGGCCTCCATGGCCCAGGCCCCGGAGCAGAAGCAGCTCCGGCTGACTGGGCCTGGGAAGCCTTCAGCTCCATGCTGTGTTTCTTTCCAGAGGGGGCTACTGCCAGTGAGCACAAAGCCCTGATGTCAGAGCTGAAGATTCTGATACACATCGGAAACCATCTCAATGTGGTCAACCTCCTGGGCGCCTGCACCAAGCCCAATGGTGAGTGCCAGCAGCAGGAGCCATTCAAGGTGGGGGAGGGAGCAGTGCCAGATACAGAGAGGGCAGAATTGAGGGGGGTAGTGCTAGACCTGTAGAGGGAAGAACTTATTGGGGTAGTAGATACAAAGGAGGAAGGGACTGGATTCCCACCCTGGTGAGCTGGCACCTCACTCTGGCACCTGTGTTTACTAGAGATGCCATAACATTCTCTAGACCCAATTTTAATTCAGTTCCATTTCTTTAATGAGCGAGTCATGCTACAGGCCCTTGGCTGGAAGTTGCCACTACTTCACTGCATTCCTGGTCTGACATTGCACAAGCTACGAAAGATTCCTTTTTTTCTCTTCCCTGGCTGGCTTTGTGATGCCTGGGAAGTGGCAGAGAAGCATGACTCAGCAGAGCAACCACAGGACAAAGTTACCTTCAGTGACCAATTAAACAGTCCATCAACAAGCATTTACTAAGCATGCCTCACATGCCAGGCACTTTGCTAGACACTGTGGATACAAAGACAAAAAGGAAAAATGCCTGTCCTTGAGGGACTGATAGTCTATTAAAATTAGATAATGTGCACAAAGCATTTTGCAAACGTCAAAGAGCTGTATAAATAAATGTTAGTTATTATCATTATTCTATTGGAGAAGGTGAATGCTTATAAAAATTACACAGAATATGTAAATTAAAGTGGAGGCAGCAAACATGGACCACGTTTTCTAGGAGTTTGACTGTGGAATGGAAGAGAGAGATAGGAGCAACATGGGGAATCATTAGGTCAAGTGAATGTTTCTTCAGGAGGTGGGGGGCCTAGCGGTTTTTGTAGGCAACAGGCAAGGAAGCAAGAGATGGGGAGAAGTTGAAGATTTGAGAAGCATTTAAAACAGGGGTGGGGAATCTGTGGCCCTCTAGGTCCTCAAGTGTGACCCTCTGAATCCAAACTTGACAGAACAATAAAAGGATTTGTTCTGTAGAACTTGGACTCAGTCAAAAGACGAGGATCTAGAAGGGAGACCTGGAGGCCACAGGTTCCCCACCCCTGATCTAGAAAAAGTTTTTAGTTTTGACAGCCTATAGAAACAACCATTACATAAAACAATGGTTGAGAGCAAAACAAAAAATATAAATATCGCTTATCTTTAAGGCTCATATCTTCAGGGCAGCTAGGTGGTACAGTAAATAGAGCACCGGCCCTGGAGTCAGGAGGACCTGAGTTCAAATCCAGCCTCAGACACTTACCACTTACTAGCTGTGTGACCTTGGGCAAGTCACAACCCCAGTTGCCCTGCCTTCCCCCCTCCAAAAAACAAACAAACAAACAAAAAATACAAATATCTCTTATCTTTAAGACTCATATATTCTCCCACAGCCAAACCTCCTCATTCTCAGGCTGAATAGAACAATCTATTCTTTATTATCCTAGTAACTCATGAGCAGTTTTTATGTTCCACCTCCCAGGGAATACATTCCTGATACAGGAAGACGTGCAGTATTTACTCCACCATCTGCATTGCCCCAGATGATCTCAAGCTCTGTTTCTTCAGTAAAATGTCAGGTAGCTATGGCCCAAGACCTCACCTGAGGCAGTGGGAAGTTCCAGCCAATCCATCATATCTAGTGTAGTGAATAAGGATTTGTTCTGTAAAACTTGGACTCAGTCAAAAGGCCACACCCAAGGACCTAAAAGGTCACATGTGTCCTCCAAGCCACAGGTTTCCCACCCCTGATGCTGGACCAATAGTCAATGTGGTTTAAAGGACAGAAATACTAGACCAAGAGTCAGAAAAATCTAGATTCATATTCTGCCTCAAGCTACTTCCTAGATGTGAGACTCTTAGCAAATTATGATCTCCCTGAGTTCCCTTATCTATAAAATGAGACTAATAGTAGCATTGATCTAATAGGATTATTGTAAGGATCAAATGAAAAAATGTGTACAAAGCAATTTGTAAACTTTAAAATGCTATATAATTGTGAACTATTATTAGCGTAGCTAGACTCTGGACTTAATTTCCTAATCCATAAGTAACACAGACTGGGCGATGCATGGACTTACCAGGTAGGTGAGGCAGTAGATAAAGCACTGGACCTAGAGTTAGAAAGACCTGGGTTCAAATCCAGCCTCAGAGGCTGCCTGTGTAACTCTAGACAAGTCACTTAATCGCTGTCTGCCTCCGTTTCCTCATTGATAAAATGGGGATAGTAATAGAACCTACCTGCCAGGGTTGTTGGGAGGACGAAATTAGATTATTTGTAAAGCTCTTTGCAAATCTTAAAGTACTATATAAATACTAGTTATTATTATTTCTGTCTAATATATACATGGCTGACCCATGTGTAGCATAGATAGCTATCTGATCTTGGATCTGGCCTCCCCCTCTACAAAGGAGACTGTGATTTCTGCCTCTGTGAGGAGCAAGAGAAGAACCATGGTTGAGAACTCTCTCCTTCCATGGCCTGTCTCCAAGAGACATATTAGAGCTACTGGTAGCCTAGGGTAAGACTCTTTAGGGGTTCAGAATAACACTCCTTTCCCTGCTTATTCTGGGTGGGAAGTAGCCCTGCTCTAGACCAGGAGAGTGATCATCAGCTCCTTCACCAGTCTGACTTTCCCCACCAAACACTTGGAACAAAAATAACCAAACACTTGGAATAAATAACAAAAAAAATAAACCCCTTTATCAAAGTAAGAATTAAACAGAAATTAGGAAAGCTATACATGTTAGGGTAGACATAATAGACAAAAGAATAATGAGCTCTTCAATTGAGGAAAAAGATAAAAACCTCAGTTCAACCAAGGTGACAACAACCTCTCCTGGGAAATGCACTCTTAGCAGTCTCTAGGGTTGCAGTAACTGGGAAGCAAGAGGCTGGGGGGGGGGGGGCAGTTTCCCCCCTATGTCTATAGCTCTGGGAACTCCCCTGGGCCATTTGAAAGTTCAGTACTTCCATCAGTGTCTTCCAATTCCATTCTCCACTTCTCTCACTTTTTCTCCAAAGTTTCTCTACACATACCCAGAAGTGTCTCAGTCAATCAGGAGTCATCCCTCTCCAACAACAATTAGAGCTGTCCTTCAGGAAATTTCCCCAGGTTTAAGAAGGGAGTGGTAAAGTTTAGATTATTATTAATTATTATCACAGTATAGTAACTGTGACTTGTCTGTATGTGCATGTTCCTGGTCATTTACAGATTCTTCTCCTCTCAGCCTCTCACAATGATCCTTCTCCTTACCTCCTTCTCTCTTTCAGGCCCTCTCATGGTGATTGTGGAATTCTGCAAATACGGGAATCTTTCCAACTACCTGCGGACCAAGAGAGAAGATTTCAGTCCTTACAGAGTAGGTGGTTTCAGCCCTTGGGGAGTGCCTGAGGGTACCTTCTCTGGCTCTGGTTGACCCTTGATGTTGGGTTCTTGTAGAATCTACCATGAGGCCATTGGACCATAGTAAATGATCTTACAAAAAGGAATATACACGAGAGGCCTCTTTGTCCACAACCTTGGATCAGGCAATCTCTTTGCTGTTAGGTTGACCTGAACACATATGAACCCTGGGAGAATCCCAGAGAAGAATGACCAGCATGGTGAGGGAACTTGAACCCATACTATATATAAAGATCAGATGAAGGAATAGGAGATATTTAGCCTTCAGAAAAAAAAAAAAAAAGATCTGGCAGGAGCTCAGAGGGGAGAAACATGAAACACTCTCTTCAAGTATTTCCCAAGTATATCTTGGGAAAAATAAAATAGATTTTTTTCTGTTCAACCCCCCAAGGAAGAACTGGGAGCAACTGGGGGTAAGGGGGAAGACATCTCAGGCAGATTTCAAAAGAAAGACTCCTTACTAGAGTGAATTTTCCAAAAGTGTCATGCCCTGGAGGTAGTCAGCTCCCCAGAGCAGGGCTCCAAACAGTGACTGGATGGGGCCACTTGGTAAGGACTCCTGTTCATGTTGGGGTTGCACTTGATGGGAACCTTCAGGCCCCTTCTAAGTTTAAGAGTCTGGGATTTAGTCACAGCAGCCCTAGAACCAGCCTTAGAGAGGAGAATCTGCTTTCCCTTGGAGGTTGACATAGCTCCGAATAAATACAGGCTGCTATGGTACTAGGGCTGAGAGGAGTCCATGTTGACTATGGGGCTGGGCCTCACTACATGGCCCAGGCCTACACACACATGCGCACACACACACACACACACACACACACACACACACACACACACACACACACACACATACACACACGAGTACCAAAGGCCATCAGCCTATGGGAAGGGTGGGACAGGAGGCAGGATTGGATATGGCCCCAGGGAGCGCTTTTGGTCCAATTTAAGGTGAGTGCATTCAATTCCCTTGACGTGTGCTCATTCAGTTTGGGGCAGAGACCCTATTTCTCATCTCCTTGCCAAGGGTTAGCTCCTTCTTCCCTTTGCCCAGAGATTGGAAGGAGGAGCATGGAGAGTGTGAAGGAGGCTGGAGCTCAGAGGTCAGATTCTCCCTCAGAAAGACAAGTCATGTGGGGCCCCTGAGCATCTCTCACTCCAGGAGGAACCTGGGAGCTGAAGGTTTCTGAGCTCTGTCTGGTTCACCCCCACCTCTGCTTGTTTCCCCAGGAAAAGTCTCCCAGGCTTCGAAACCAGGTCCGTTCCATGGTGGAGGCTGTGAAGGCAGACAGAAGGAGTCAGACTGGGACCACTGACAGTGCAATCTTCACCCGTTTTCTGCTGGGGAAAGGCCTTGCTTCCCGGGCCCAGCCTATCCAAGATGGTAAGAGGCTGGTTTCTCTGAAGTCTACCACTTTATGGGTGGGTCCCAGGCCCACAGTTCTCAGATCATCAGCATGATGACTGTTGTTCTGTCCCTGGATCTGGAGGAGAGGCAGGCACAGTTACAAGAACAGAGAGAGGTACCATCTGAAGAATAGGCAAATCTTTAGGAATAGGGGGACCATTGGATTTCTTGTCCCATGGTATGTGGGACCTGAGAGGGGATCAAAGTCAGAGAACCCAGGGTTGAATCCCAGCTCTGCCATTTACTACTTGTGCTACTCAATCCCTCTGAGCCATAATTTCTTCATCTATAAAATGAAGGAGTTGGGCTAAGTGACCTCCAAAGTCATTCCTAGCTCTAAACTATGGTCTTATTAACCTCCCAGAATACTCAGTGACTCCAAAGTTATTTGGCCTAATGAAAAGATAATCAGGGATTGGTTATCACTGATGACTGACCAAAAAGGGTCATCTTGGTTGAATTATGTTTCCTAAGTGCTATTGGACAGTAAAAATAATATTCTGGCTTCAGAGGTTATTACCCCTTTGGAAACATTGCCAAAGATGTATTCATGGGCTCTTCCTCTTTAGGATTAAAAAGCTGAAGTGGTTTAATAAATTGTCCCTGGGGGCAAGGAATGGATTTAATGATCTCTGGAAGCACTGAAACCTTGAATTGCCTGGATTATATCATAGAGGTTACCTTAAAGGCCATCTAGACCAGCAGACTCATTTTAGACTGAAGAGCTTAGGCTTAGAGAAGTGATTTTTCAAGATCATATAATAACACAGCTGGCACTTGAACCCAGGTCCTTGGGTTCAAAATCCAATACATTTTCTACCATGACATAATTTTTGTATCACCACCCCTTCCCCTTTAGAAAAGCAGAAACACCCACTCTGAAACTATCCCAGTGGAAATTCAAAATTTGAAGTCTCACACTGCTCTAACAGTTCCCAGGAGTATTTAATCAATCAGGCAATCAGTCAGTCAAACAATAAGCATCCATTGAGTGCTAGCTAGGCATCAGGTACTGTGCTAGGTACTGGAGATAAAAGACAAAATTGAAACAGACTCTGCTTACAATCTATGATGACTATCCATAAGAGAAAGACACAGACAGACAGACAGATGGGATGGGAGGAGGAGGAGACAGACAGACAGACAAATTACAGGGTGTCCTAAAAGTTTTAGTGATGTTTTAAGCTTTAACAACTTCAGAAATATAGTGTGTTTTGAACTTACAAAAAACAATATTTGAAAGGTTAAATTATTTGTTTTTAAAATATTGATGTAGGGCCACCTAGGTGGTGCAGTGACTAGAGCACTGGTCCTGAAGTCAGGAGGGCCTGAGTTCAAATCCAGCCTCAGACACTTACTAGCTGTGTGACCCTGGGCAAGTCACTTAATCCTGATTGCATCCAAAAACAAACAAAAAAAAAAAAAACGCAAAAAAGAAAATATTGATGTGTTTCTTAATAAAATTCAATTTACTCACTATCTTGTGCTATTCATTGTTCTAGTCAATTTTCAAACTTTGTAAAAACTTTTATCAGTTGCTACTCAGTGATAGAAAGGATTGAATTTGTAATCCTTGTGTATGGTTTATCCTTCATTCTCAAAGAAGACCATGGCATCAGGGAGATGATGCCATGACTTGAAAGTGAATTGGATTGGGGCGGCCAGGTAGCACAGTGAGTAAGAGCACTGGCCCCAGAGTCAGGATGACCTGGGATCGAATCCAGGCTCAGACACTTAGCACCCACCCAGAAACACCTGGCTGTGAGACCTTGAGCAAGTTACTTAACCCCAATTGCTTAGAGGCAGCCAGGTGGCACAGCGAGTAAGAGCACCGGCCCCAGAGTCGGGATGACCTGGGATCGAATCCAGACTCAGATGCTCAGATACTTAGCACCACACCCAGAAATAACTGGCTGTATAACCTTGAGCAAGTTACTTAACCCCAATTGCTTTAAAAAAAAAAGTGAATTAGATTTAAGTGAGGGAGGACTGTGCAAAGTCTCCAGCCTCACTTTCTCTTCCAGAGTCATCTGGGTCCAGTGGCCAGATATAGATCAGATATAGACTGGAGATGGCCCAGGATGCAGTGGGAGACCTTGGCAATTTTAAGCTAGTACCTAACATCCTGGCCATAAGAGGGAATGAAATGAAAAACTAAAATTAAAAAAATGCATCCTGCAAAATTCATACCACAAAATCAGTATAAAAGAAATTTCAATAAACTTTTAAATGATTTTTTGTAAGTTTGTAGCATTTATACTTCTGAAGTTATTAAAGCTTAAAATAGCACTGAGACATGCTATAGATACAAAGGCATGGGCAGGGGTGGTGAGGAACTAGCAGCTAGAGAGGACCAGAATCCCATCCTGGCTTCCCCTAGTAGTTAATGACCTCTATCAAATTGAGTGGAATTGATTCTTTTTGCAAATGCAGAGGGGGAAGCCCAGCCTGTTACACCTCAGAAGCACATAAGACAAGACCTTTAATCATTTCCTCTTTGCTCATGAAGTTTTGAGCTGAAGAGAACAAACCTGTCCTGGGCAAGCCCTAGTGGTTTCAGACAGAGTAAATGCCTACGTTTCTCCTGGTTTTCTTTGGACAGAGGATGACCTGTGGCAAAGCCCCCTGACCATGGAAGACCTGATCTGCTACAGTTTCCAGGTGGCCCGAGGGATGGAGTTCCTTGCTTCAAGGAAGGTGAGGAAAGGGTGGAAGCCTCACTGACCCTTCTGAAAGAGGCTGTCTCCTGAAAAGCATTTGGGATTCTCTGAGCAAACAAAGAGCAACAAGAATAAAGACAGCAAACACTTCCATTCTGTGGGCATGCCCTGCTTAACATCATTTCATTTTGCAATCCCATCATCAGTACATGATAACTAAGTGAAGTCCCACAGGGATACTTTTCTGCTGCTCATTGATCGAGCTGGAAGGACCTCCAAGACTATCTTGTCCAGCCTCCTCATTTTATGGATAAGAAGAGGGAGGCCCAGAGGAGTTGAGTGGCTTCTCCGACCAAGTCCACCCAGCTAGAAAGTGCAGGAAACAGATGCTTTGACTCCAGAGCTAGCACACCTTCCATTAAACCAAACTACACTATCGTTCTGTGGACCTAATTGCCCACTGCAATGTCATTTTGCCTATGGCTGTGTTTTCATGGACCCAATTAGTAATGTTGGATGGATTCTATCTACTTCTTTCCAGTACAAAGTGTTTTGTTTTCATTGTCCTCACACTGGCCCTCTATGAGAGATGGGGCAAATATTCTCTCTATTTTTTTTGTTTGTTTTTTGGGTTTTTTTTTTTTTTGCTTTTTTTGAAGGACAATTGGGGTTAAGTAACTTGCCCAAGGTCACACAGCTAGGTTTGTGTGTGTGTGTGTTAAGTGTCTGAGGACGGATTTGAACTCAGACCCTCCTGACTCCAGGGCCAGTGCTCTATTCACTATGCCATCTAGCCGCCCCGTATTATCTCTATTTTTACAGTTAGGTAAACTAAGCTCTGGGAAGTGAAATGGCTTATCCAAGGCAACACAATCAGTCAGTGGGGCTCTGTATTACCTGTGGCACTTACACATCTACTCTGGAAATCTTCCAGAGTAGATCTGGGATATGAACCCAAGTCTCCTTCAGGAAATATAATATAGAAGCATGGGCTAATAGAAAAAGCAGTGGATTTGAAATCAGAAGGCTTGGGTTTGAATTCTGTCACTAGTTGCATGACCTTGTGGGCAAATCACAAATCACATTCCCTCCTCAGGCCTCAGTTTCCTCATGTATAAAATAAGGGTTTAAATGTTTTTAATTAAACTCCTGCCAGGCATTGTGCTAAGCATTAGGGATATAAAAAGAGGTTAGAAAAAAGTCCCTGTCCTCAAGGAACTCTACAGTCTAATGATTGTGTTACTAATTGGGGTGTTAAGTAAGTGATCTCTAAAGTCCCTTCCATTTTCTATGGAATTTCTAAATTCTATGGCTTATGATCTAAATCCAGCGCTGCCTCCACTATCCTAAGCCTCCCACTCTAAAAAAGAAAGCAAATGCACATTTCCTCTTTGGGCAGCAGGTTGAGGAGGGCAGATTCGGAGTATAGTTGGCAGGGACAAGCTTAATGCCATAGAGCACAGAGCTATGACTTTACTGAAACCCTGGTGCTTAGAGGTTCAATGAGTGCTATTAATGAATAGAAGAATACCATAGATTCTACAGTCTTAAATCTAGAGTCAGAAGGGACCTCAGAAGTCATCTATTCTACCCCATTTTACAGCTGAGGAAACTGAGACCCAGGAAGGGCGTTTTGTTCATGGTCACAGAGGAAAGGTGGGGTCAGAGGCAGGATCCAACCTAGGGTTTCAGATTCCGGATCCAGGGCTCTTTTGTCATTTCTGGGGATAACAGTAATAGCATACCTTTCTATGGCACCTAGAATGTGCCAAGCACTGTATAATTATTATCTCATTCGATCCTCATGACAACCCTGAGAAGCTGGGGCTATTATTATCCCCATTTTACAGATGAGGAAACTGAGGCAAAGAGATTAAGTGATTTATCCAGAGTCATACAACTAGTGTCTGAGGCCATATTTGAACTTCTAACTCCAAGTCTGGCACTTTATCCACTGTGCTACCTCCTCCTAGAGAAATACTGAGCTTTTTATTTGGAAATAGCAAGCCATTGCCAGAGGAGCTCATGAAGTAATTCTGATTACAAACCCTATGCTGTTAGAACAGTTGTTAACTTTCGTTTCCCAAACTAATTAAGAGGACACCAATAAACTAAAATCAGATGATCTAGAAACCAACAATTTAGATATTAATTTTATCCTCTTCCCTACACTAGCTTTTAGCCAGATGGGCTAATGAGTAGTCATTGATTGGCTTGAATTCCGCACATACCCCTGGTTTGCTATCTGGCAGAAGTGAGAAAGGGAAGTAAAGTGAGATGCCAAGCACTATGAAGTACACAGAGCTGAATAAGACATCATTATCCTCAAGGCAATTCCAGTCTCATAACCCATGTCAGCCTTATGGCTACCCAGTCAACTGCCCAGCCCAGCACACCTTGTATAACATTGCCTAAACTCATGTTCTTTTGCGATAGCATCACTGGCAAACCATGTGATACATTATAACATTGAACCCTACTAAAATATTATTAAACCCAGCTGATCTCTTATTTATAACAATGATTCCATGAAACACGTCACCCCGCTTCTCTTTTTCCCTTTCCCTTTTCCCCCTCTCCCCCTTAATCTCTACATTTTTTGACCCAGTGTCACAGAATAAATTTACGATAGAAGGAAGGGACAATGGGCTTTTTTTTTTACAAGTACATATTTGCATAGCTTGAGCTACATTGGAAGTTGGTTTGGTTATGAGGTCAATGGCCCATAAATTCTGGGAAGACACTTAATGGACTTAGATTGTCGGTTTATGGGCTCCCAAGCATAAATCCCCTGAGTTCTGTCTGCCAGCTTCCTCTGTGCCTTGAGTTGGCAATTACTAACCCCACCCACCATCATTAGCCGGAGAGTCTGTCTAATCTCTCGCTCTTCTTTCCTTCTCCAGTGCATTCACAGAGACCTGGCTGCTCGAAACATCTTGTTGTCAGAGAATAACGTGGTGAAGATCTGTGACTTTGGACTGGCCCGGGACATCTACAAAGATCCTGATTATGTCAGGAAGGGCAGTGTGAGTATGAGGCTTGGGAACCAACATACCAGGAGATCATAAGGTCAGGCTTTGCAACAAAGCCTGGAGGTTACACAAAAGCTAGGAATGCACAAAGGCATGATGCCCCAGAGGATAAAACTGGGAGAAGGTTGGGGCACATCTCACCTTCTCTGTACCTGGCCAGAAGCACTGCCAGTCCTTTGTGGGAAAGAAGCAGTACTGATAACAGTGTAAACAGTAATGTTTCTGAGAGCAAAGGGAGAAGCAGGCTCCTCCTGGAAGACGCTATCTAGGCTCACTATGCAATAAGTCTGGTTTTCAACTAGAATCAATCCATCAACAAACATTTAGTGAGTGCCTACCATTTGCCAGGCTCTGTGCTAGGCACTGAAGACACAAAAATCAACATGAAACGGTCTATGCCCTCAAGGAAGTACCTATTATATGCCCATATATAGATGGATATCCATATGTAGATGCCTATTTATATATGCCTATATGTAGATATAGATTATATACCCACATAGAGATAGGCATATACAAAATACATGAAGAAGAAATACAGGGTAACTTTGAGGGGGAGGCATTAGAGACTGAGGGACCAGAAAGGCTTGATACAGAAGGGAGTGCTTGAGACTTGGAGGATTTGAAGCAGACTGGTATATTTGAAAAGGCAAAGGTGAAGAGGGAAAGCTTCCCAGGTATGGAGACAACAAATGCAAAAGCAGAGTCAGGAGATTAAGTGTTGTATATATGAGAAAGTAAGTTCACATAGAGGAATATTATATAATAAAGTTGAAAAGGTAGGATAGGGCCATGAAGACTTTTAAATGCTTAACAGAGGAGCTTGTATTTGATTCTAGTGGTGATAGAGTTCATTTAAATTTATGAGAGTAGGGAGAGAGAAAAGAGAGGACCAATGATATATGGTACAATGGAGAAGGGAGAGTCTTGAGAGACAGAAGGCAATTACAAGGCTTTTGTAGCCAAGGTGAGAGGTGATACGGGACCTGAACTAGAGTGGTAGAGAGAGGGGGACCTACTGAGAGATGTGGAGAGCATCCCACTCCTCATCTCTGTATCACCAGTCAGATGAGAGGGATTTTCCCCTCCCCTCTGCTCCCTTTTGAGCTTACAAATTTAAGCCCAGCCTGTTTAAGGGTCTATCCCTTGGTATCCCAGGCCCGTCTCCCTCTAAAGTGGATGGCACCAGAAAGCATCTTTGACAAGGTCTACACCACCCAAAGTGATGTCTGGTCCTTTGGAGTCTTGCTCTGGGAGATCTTTTCCTTAGGTAAGTACTAAAGGCTGGGTAAGTACCCAAAGTCCCAAAGGAAGAGACCAAGAGGCAGAATAAGGATAATGTGGCTAAGTCTCATTCATTCAGACCACAGTCATGTGGATTGTGTGGCCATAGGCCTGAGCCTTTAATAATAATAACCAGCATTTCTAGAGAGCTTTAAGATTTATAAAGCACTTTATATAGGTTATCTCACTTGATCACCACAACAACCCTGAAGCATAAATGCTATCATTATTCCCATTTTACAGATGAGGAAACTGAGGTAGAAAGAGGTTAAGTGACTTGTCCAAGGTCACATAGCAAGAGACCCAGAGTGAACTTAAAGCAAACATAGCTAAACCTCATGAATTCAGATGAGTTGTGGAATGTGTGGCCTGGGTCTTAGTATCAACCCTTCCTTCATTAAGAGAACATGGAAAGGAGTGGCTAGGTGGCGCAGTGAATAGAGCTTATGAGCTCTATTGTGAATACACAGTGAATAGAGCTCAGGAGGACCTGAGTTCAAAGCTGACCTAAGACACTTAACACAACTAACAACACTTAACAAAACTAGCCATGTGACCTTGGGCAAGTCACAACCCAATTGCCCTGACTTCCCCCTAAAAAAACACCAAAAAAAAAAAGAGAGAGAACATGGAAAGCAGAATGTTAAAATTGGAAGAGACCCCATAGACCACCTAGTCCAACCCTTTCATTTTACAGAAGAGGAAACAAAGACTGAGGGAGGGAAAACAACTGGCCCAATATCTCATAGTATGTTAGCAGAAACTAGGTCATATGTGGTGGAGTGGAATAAGCATTGCGAGCTTGGGCGAGCCATTTGACCTACTTCTCTGGGTCTCTGTTTCTTCTTCTGTAAAATGAGGGGTCTGGATGGACTAGATGGTCTCTTCTATGTCTCAATCTATGACTCTGTCTCAGCCCAGCCCTTTTCCCTCTGTAAGACAGGGAGGAAAAAACTAATAGAATTATTGGAAGGCAGTGTGACGCAGTATAGATAAGTCTGAATGTGAAACCAAAATTTAAGCAACATTTGGATCCCAGACTCTGCCACCTACTAACTGTGTGATTTTGAGCAAGACACTTAACCTCTCAGGGCCTCAGTTTCCTCAACTCTAAAACAAGGAAGTTGGAATAGATGACCTCCAAAGTCCTTTCCAGTCTGTGATGAATAGGATTACAAGAAAAATGTTTAAATACTTAAGGCTCCAACTCTCTTCATGCATGATCAAGCTTTCATTTACATAAAACTAATGATGTTGTAGTAATGAAGCAGTCTCATTAAGAGCATCTGCCTAAGGGACTTTCCGGGTCATAGTCTGAATGAAAGAACTTTGGCAGCCTAGTCTGAAATCATCAGGAAAGGTAGAAAATGTGAGCAGTGTTTGCAGAATACATTATAATTCAGACTTCTCTGGCCTGTCCTTTGTTAATCCAAGTTAGTGAGGTGGGTTTGAGTTCTCTTGGTAACTCAGAGCTGCTTAGGAGGCAGAAGCACCATGGTGTAGGAGGGGAGGAGTTCTGAGGGCAGGGAGGAAGAGAAGTGGCAGCAAGATCCACAGGGGAAAAGAAAGCCACATAATGCCCACTGACCTAAAGAGGAACCCTCTAGTATATTCCTTTGTTTTGATGGCTCTTCCTATTTTCAATCACCTTTGTGTTTGGCCACCTAGGGGCCTCTCCCTACCCTGGTGTGCAGATCAATGAAGAATTCTGCCAAAGGCTTAAGGATGGCACGCGGATGAGAGCTCCAGAGTATGCCACAGCAGAAATGTGAGTTTCCCACCTCCACCCCAAAACTTTTCCCCATCTTTCTGGAGAATTAGGCCACTGTTTAACCACATACTGAAACAAGGGAAAGAAATATGAGGGAAAATGAGTCTGGTTTCCCTTTGACAGCCGCCACATCATGCTGAGTTGCTGGTCAGGAGACCCCAAGGAGAGGCCAGCATTCTCCGACCTGGTAGAGATCCTGGGAGATCTGCTTCAAGAGAATGTACAGCAGGTGAATCCATGTTTTTCTCCATACCTGGACCTGCTGGGTCCGTCTGCCTGGGGACTGCTTTCTGAGATGATCTCTTTTTCACCTAACACATACTACTCCTTTCCACTTTATCAGAGAGAAGAAGAGACTGTGTATCTTAAATCTGTTAGTGTGTGGGCGTACATGTTGATGTGAATGCATGTGTTCATCAATGGATATGTGTATATGCGTGTTATGTGTCTTGTTTGTATAGTATACATGTTAATGTGAATATACTTGCTGATTAGTGAGCATGTGTGTGCATATGCTATGTAAGAGGCTTAGTATATACTTAAGTCATTGTGTGGATGTGCATGTACACATGTTCATGCATATAGATAAATGTGTTTACTTCTATATTGCCCATGGACAGATGGTAGGAGATAGCTCCTTTTTTTTAAGGTACAGGAATCACATCAAATGCTTTTCCTTTTCTCTCTCCTTTCCTGATGGCTTCAGCATCTGTCCCTTAGCCCATCAATTTAAGCAGTCTTAGCATTTTCTAGGGTACTAAATAGGTGAGAGGTCTCATTACAGAAATTAATGAACAGGCATTTATTAAGCGCCTACTTGGTACAGAGCACTGGTACTGGGATTATAAAGACCAAAAGAAAACAACCCCTGACAATGTGATACCACAGAAAGTACTGGACAATTAGACCAAAAGCAGGGAGGAAGTGAGTGGGATGTTTTAATAGTTCCCAGGCATTGAGAAAGCTCTAGACTGACTTGTTGAGGTCCTTCCAGGGCACTGGCCTAGGGCTTTCATCTGCTTTATACCTCACAGGCAGGCCTGTGGATCAGGACAAACAATGTGCTTGGCATCAGCTGTTCCACACCTTTGACAAAACCCTGTACTTTCTCTTCAGGAGGGAAAGGACTACATTCCCCTGAATGACTCACAGAGCTCAGAGGATGACAGCTTCTCTCAGGGGCCTTCTGCTGCCCACCACAACCTGGATGCAGAAGAATATGACCTGAGACTCCATTGCCATAGTTTAGCAGCAAGGTCAGTTCTCTTCCTAGGGATGAGGAGATAGGATGGGGTGAGATGGGATAACAGTCTAAAAACAGGAAGCTTATGTTTTAGTAAAATCCCAGAGAATGATGACAACTTCTGGGCATTGAAAAGGCCTGAATGCTTCTAACTCCAAGGGCTTAGTCAGTGAATATAAAGCAGGCCTATAAAAAGTACAGCCCACCCACCAAAGGATTTCAAGGAGCCGGCAAAAAATTTAGGGTTACCACTGCACACTCTCCTGTTTGTTACGTGACCCACAGCAACCAACCACTGTCAATCTGTCTCTAGTCTAACCTCTCTTCAACCCAAAGTAGTTTAGCCTGTTTTAATTTTGGCTCTTACCCACTGCCAAGTTGTATAGGTCTGGTATAAAGGAACATTTGGAGTTGTGGCATTATTTTTATTGTTTGCTCACTGGCACCCTCTGGAAACAGTCAGTTGGCAAGCATTTATTAAGTTCCTACTGTATACCAGGCACTGTGCTAAGCACTGGGTTTTGGAGACAGTGGACATAGGTTAGAACTCACCTGAGCCACTTGTTATCTTTACAACCTTGGGCAAGTCACAGAGTCAGAATCACAAGATCTTAGAATTGGAAGAGGCCCCAAAGACCATCTAATTCAACTCAAACTTGAATAAGATCCCCCTTAAAAACTTTCTCAAGAAATGTACATCTTCAGATATGAAATTAAATAGGTGGGTTGCATGATCTCTAAGGCCCATTCCATCTTTAAAATCCCACCATCTTAAGTCTAACGGAGACATCTCCAAGTCCACCAAAGAGATCACCATCCATCCTTCACCCATCAATCCTCCTGCCTGCCAGAACAGTGAACATGATTTGTTTGCTTAAGTAATTATTCCAGGAGCAGAAATGCTCTGCCTTCTAGACCCCATGGAAGGTATTCCCCTATTATTCCTCTCTGGGCTGCTGGCCCCCGCTGTCTTCCTCTAGTTGCACAATTCTTTAGCTGCCAGGGGCTTACCCACAGATGGACAAGGAACAAAACGGGAGCTTTTAGGGGGTGCATTTAGTATTGTGGTCAACTTGTGTTTTCTAATAATGTCATCAGCCTAAGAGAATGTACTTTTGTCTTAAACAGATACTATAACTGTGTATCATTTCCGAGTTGTTTGACTGGAGGGAATCAAATCAGGTGTCCATCCAGAATAAAAACCTTTGAAGAATTTCCAATGACTCATACATCATCTAAAGCACATCCGGTAAATGGAGGTGGACGGAAGAGAAATTGGGCTTTAGATTTATGAAAGGTCAGGAAATGCCTATTTGGAAATAGAGATAAGACCTTTCCCAGCAAAAAAGTGTCTCAGAATCTGGAAATAAAGATTTAAGTCCCAAATAGCAGTAAGGAAACAGTATTGCCAACAGAGTTCCCAGACCTGCTATACAGAGTGATTTCTATTTACACAAGGCCTGCACCCTCTCCTGCAGGCCAGGGATTACAAGGCCAACAGCATCAGCTCTGTCTTGGTCTCTCTGGAGTACTCTGAGCCCTAACAGAAACAACAGCCTTTAAGCCTGTCCCTGCGGCCTTCTCTTCCAACTCATTCTGGCCCTACTAATGGAGTCCACTAGTGACTAAGTATCCTACTCTTCATTTCTAAAGCATAACTTTAGTTCAAATGATTGTCCCAGATCTTCCCAGGATAGAGTCTAATGGTTCACTCAGATCCGAATTCAGTCTTGGAAAGCCATTTTCTTCTACCACAATGAATTACATCCCTAGACTAACAGCCTTCTTAAAGCAGGGGGTAAAACATTTCTGTATTAACAAATAAAGGTAACAGAAAGGGGAGAGCCAGAGAATATAGTTAGAGTTGAGCCAGACCTTGGTGTCAGAAGACCTGGGTTGGAGTCCACTAATGCTTATTAGGCTAAGGACAAGTCATTTCCTCTGTAAAATGGAGAAAGAATACATATCTACCTAATTCATGGAATAATTGTGAGGAAAGAAATATGGACTGTTATGATAGAAATTATCTCTCAGATAGTCTCAGAAAAAGCCTTTGTTTGGCTACATTTGGGAGATGAGTCCTAAGCCTTTGAATAGCTCCCACCCTCCCTTTGTGTTACTATCCTGGAACCTGGGATATATGGTAGAGCTTTCTGTATCAAGTCAATAAGCATTTATTAAATGCCAACTATGTACCAGGCACTCTGCTAAGTGCTGGGGAGAGTCTCTGCCCTCAAGGAGCTCACAGTCTAATGGGAAACAACATTTAGACAGCTGTCTACAAACAATCTACAGAGGGATAATTTGGAGAAAATCTCAGGGGAAGGAGGAAGGCACTAGCTTTAAGAGGGATCAGGAAAGCTTTTCTATAGAAGGTGAGACTTAAGCTGAGATCTGAAGGACACTAGGGAAGCTGAGAGGCAGAAATGAAGAGGGAGAGTTTTCCAGGCATCCATGACAGCCAGAGAAAATGCCCCCCGGTTGGGAAATGTAGTGAGGAATGTGTGAGGAATAGCAAGAAGGCCAGAGTCAATCAATCATAGAGTTCATGTATTATTAGGTATAAGAAGATCGGAAAGGTAGGAGGGGGCCAATAATGAAAGGCTTTAAAAGCTCAGAATATTGTGTATTTGATCCTAGAGGCAGAAAGATCAACAAGCAGGCTTCTGCAATAGTCCAGGAAAGAAAGTAGAAAGGAAAAAGGAAGGAAGGGAGGAAGGGAGGAAGGAAGGAAGGAAGGAAGGAAGGAAGGAAGGAAGGAAGGAAGGAAGGAAGGAAGGAAGGAAGGAAGGAAGGAAGAGAAGGAGGGAGAGAGGGAGGGAGGAAGGGAGGGAGGAAGGGAGGAAGGAAGGAAGAAAAGGAAAGGGGAAAGCAGGGAAGAAGGGAAGAAGGAAGAGGGAAGAAGAAAAAAGCATTCATTAAGTACTTACTAGGTACCGAGCATTGTGCTAAATGATGAGGATATAAATAGAAAATCAAAACAAGCCCTGTTCTCTAGGAGCTCACTTTCTAATAAGGGGACAATACATAAAGAAGGTTTCAGCTACAAGTCAGATGGAAAAGTCCTGTGGTCCTTAAGGTACAGTAGAAAAACAGATGATAATACATCTTTATACCATCTACATTGATAAAACTATTCATTTCTGAAGTTGAGTCATTTGAGAACATGTAGTGATTTTTGTCTTTCTCTGTATCTTAGCACAGTGCCCAATTATTTAGTACTTAGTAATGCTTGCTGACTGATTGACTGAGTGAACACTGTCTCTGGAGCCCAAGGCCCCTGAGTTCAGATACCACCTCTGACACTTACTATTTTGACCCTGGGAAAGCCATTACAACTACCTGGGCCTCAGTTTCTCTTTCTGTAACTAGATAGTCTCTGAGGCCCTTCTAGCTATAGATCTGTGATTCCCTGATCCTTCCATGGGATGGACATCCTTGCCTTTCTTCCCCACTTGTACTTCAATATAGAGCTTTTTGGGGAGACCTGTAAGAGGGATGAAGCTTGCTTCCTCTTTTTCTATAGGAAAACCAAACTGATAGTGGAATGGTCTTGGCCTCTGAAGAATTTGAGAGGATAGAAAACAGACACAGAAAAGAAGGTGGATTCAGGTAACTGCAATTCACGAGCTCTATGTTCTTCTTTGTCTACATCATAGTGAGTGATAGACTCCTAAGTCTGAACTACAGAGGATCCCTTCTCACCTAACATGGGGGTCCCCTCTCCAACTGTATAAAAAGGGTAACTCAATTCAACTCAGTTTTTTAAAAGTTAACTTTTATTCATGCTTTTTGTCTTTTCATTATGGTCATTCCCCACTAGGCAGATCAAATCCTCCCTCCCTGAGAAAAAGAAAAACAAGTAAGCAAAAATATCTGCTATAGATATCCACTATTTTACCTAGTAGCTCCTACCTCCCTGATATATAGGAGAAGGTTTCATTGTTTCCAGGATCTTCATTATTTTTTCCCATTACTCAGGTCAATAAAATACACTTGTTGATCTGTAGTATATGCGATACTGTGTTTTAAAAAACAAAACCCGGGACAACAGACACTAGCTGTGTAATGCTGAGCATATCAATTAACCTCTCTGGGTCTATTTCCTCATTGATGAAATGAAGGATATGGACTTTAATATCCCTTCCACTCTGAATCTAAGATCCTATGATGGCAGCTATGCAAATAGAGAAAGAAAAGAAAAGGGGGAGGATGATATTCTGTACTTATAATGACCAAGTTTGGTATCAGAGGAAGGATGAGAAAATATAATTTTCTCCCTTCTTTGTAGAGGTGGGGGACACTAGGTATGGAACATTACATATGCCATGAACAGTTGATGTATTGTGAACTTTTTCCTCCTTTTCTCTTTTATTTTTTATGACAAGAGATGACTCTGGGTAGGAGATCAGAGAGGAGAATAGTGAGAAATTAAAGTAATGTAAACATAAGATAGTAATACCTTCTAAAGAGTTTCTTTTTTAAAAATGACCCTGAGATAAGCAGGTGAAGGAGCTAGGACATTTTCCTCTTCGTGATAGAGAGCCACTGAAGAGTTTGGGGGTTCTTCTGAGCATATTGTTAAGGAATGTGATCACATTAAGCTGGCAGTCATGCAGAATGGATTAGAGAAGCCAGAGATGCTCATTTCCTACTGAATGGCACACTCCGCCATTCTCTTCAAGAGCAGAGCCTTCACCTTAGCGTCCTACCCTTTGAGTCTAAGAAGCTTAGATGAATCTGAATCAGGAAAGTCCTAAGCTCCTCTTTTCTACCTCTTTTGCAGCTGTAAAGGCTCTGGAAGAAACATGGATCAGACAGGGGAGCGATTAGCCCTGAGAGGCAGATGCCAGCCATCCTACCAGATACCAACTGCTGGTCAGACATTTTATAACAGTGAATATGGAGACCTGTCAGAACCCTCTGAGGATGGTGACTCTACCCCTCCAGGAGAGGCAGCTAGTCCCCCAATCCTCCAAGCCTCCTTCTTCTCAGATCAGTATTAAAAGAAGCAATGAGACCACAGAGACACCTGGGGGGGTGTTGGTGGGGGGATGGAGAGATTGAGGAAGGCATTAGCAGTGGAAGGGGGGTAAATGCTTGAGATCAAACTATTTGCCAGAAAAGACCTGATAGTTGCCAAACTTCTCTGTCTTGGAGTTCTTCCTGACTTACTGTTTCCTTGGATTTTTTTAATTACTCCCCTCTGGGAGTAATTTTTTCCCAGCAAAATAGAAAACAAATACCAGAAACTCTCGAAGACAGCAGCACTAACATAGCATGTCCACAGCCTGAGCAGATACCACAGTGTTCAGGCAGACAAGGAAGACTGGGGACCTTTCTAGACTCCAGGAAAACAAGCCAACCCTTCAGAAATTCACCAGCCCCTTCTCCATCATAATATCCTTTTGTATATGACCCAGGGTTGCTTCTCATGAGGAGATACTGCCTATAGGAGACATGGATATCTTCGTTGCTATCTTAAAATGGCAAATTAGGAATTTTTGTGATTTGGGAAAGAAAAAGACCTTTGTTTTCTGTATTCCCTGATAATTCATATCACAACTGGCCATCCCATACCACATGGACAATCATCTTGGCAGTGACAAATCTGTTACTAAAAATAGCTAGATCAAGCCTGCATTAACTTGTGAATGTTTACTAGAAAGAAGACAGATCCCATTCAAGGAGATGGAATTTTGCATGTGCAAATTTAGGGACAGTTTTCACCACAACCAAGAGCTTCCTTTCAATGAACTTTAGAGGCAAAACAGAGCCTGGAAAAGCATATCTGAATCCAAACAGCTATTGTAACTCAGAAACAAAACATCAAATACCATTACAACATGAAAGTTTCTAACAAAAACATTTCTAATGTAAAAAAATTTTTTTTTAATAATCCTGGGTGTAACAAAATTTCAGTACAACAGAAGACTCCAAACAGAGTTTGTTGTAACAGAATCTGTCCTAACAGTCAGGATACCAATAAGAACTTCTCAAAGATATCCCTCACTCACAGAAGTCCCAACCAAGCTTCTGGCCTCATTTCCTATGGATGATGTCTTGAGCTCCATCTGTTATGGTGTTCAGAAAGGTGATGCCCTAATTGAGGAAATACTCATCTGAAACCAATGGAACTTGAGAGGCATCTGAAAGCCATCCTGAGAACCAAGACTCCACTCCCCTTTGTCTCCCCCACCTCTTTCTTATCTCTTCTCCCCTCCATCTCCTTATGGACCAAGGAGACCATCACAAAATGTCTTTACAGGAGCACACCAGGAGTATTCACAGAGAGACCTTTAGAATAAACAGTCTGCGGGTTCTCTTTCATCTCCTCCAATGTCACGTGGTCTTTTTCCACCTGGAATTCCAGAACATTCCTTATCAAAAGACATTCCCTTTACCCTCCCATATTCTCCATGCCATACCGAGTGCTTGCAGGACAGGCTTCTGTGTATAGAACGAAGGGTTTTGTTATATCTGATATCCTTCCTCCAGATTATAGTTTTACTTTATAATGCATTGAATACATTTATTCTGAGTCTATAACCCTCATTGTCCGTATGTTTTCGACCCTGATTGGCAACTGGTGGACTGGTCAAAGAGATCGCATTATTTAGTCGCTATGAGGGTTTGCTGGAATTTGCACAGCTCTTTTCTGTTTAGTGACATTGATGATTTGTGTGGAAAATAACACAACTACATTCTTCTCCAAAACACATATTAAAGGCATACTCACTGCCTTTTGGTGTTAGCTCCTCTTCCACTTGCATACACAAGAATGTACTGAGTGGAGAAAGGGGGAAATTACCCTTTAAAAACATGTTCTTTTGAAATTACTAAGCATACTTTAATAATAATCATCATGATCAACAAAAAGTATTTACAGAGTACCTACTGTGTGCTAGGCACTGCATATATAAAGACAGAGTAGTGCCTGCCCTCAAGAAGCTAGCTTTCTTTTGGGTGAAACAACATGTATACATATAGGAACATACAAAATACTTGGGAGCAGGGAGGTCAGCAAACCTGTGATTTCATCAGTAAAGAGAACTCACAGTGAAGAAAACTACCAATAGCAGGTATATAACTGCTCTGTAATTTATAGTTGTTCCAAGATAACATGGAAGTTAAGCGACTTGCCCAGGGTCACAGAGACAGGTCTTCCTAATTATATTGTCTATCCATTACACCAACAAACAGATTTTCCAAGATATATACAAAGTAAGTAGATGATTTTGAATAGCAGAATGGTTGGGAATGGGAAGAAGCACTAGCAGCTGGGAAAGGAGGAGGGGGAATGGAGATCAAGAAGGCCCTTATGCTTTGAAAGCAGCCTTCCTCATTCTAAAGGGTCAAGTTCTGGAGTAAAAATAGGAATGTCAGTCTTTTGCTCACTACAGTCACCCCTGACATGCATGTGATACTCAAATAAAAATGTTAAACATACATTGCATTACAAAAGGGAACACTGTTTCCATACATTTTTCCAGTTCTCTGCAGCCTGAGTCACATAGCCCTGCCTTGGATGCAAAATAGTTCAGCAGAAGCACAGAAGTGAGAGCTTTGAAGCCCTGGGTCCAGATGTGCTGGATAATGGCAGTCCATTATAACTGAAACTTATTCATTTGGCATTTACAGGCACCCAGCAGGGAGCATAAAGCACAAAGCAAAGCCTATCCCTGCCCCTGGGAGAACTGAAAGGTCTAAAATCTTGTGGGTTTTTAGGATTCAACTGCCTACCTCCATTGATAGAAATGTTAGACCTCCAGATCCTCTATATTCTTCTTTTCTTTTCTTTTTTTGAGAAGGGAAGGCAAGGCAATTGGGGTTTAAGTGACTTGCCTAAGGTCACATAGCTAGTAAGTGTCAAGTGTCTGAGTTTGGATTTGAACTCAGGTCCTCCTGACTCCAGGGTTCTCTATTCACTATGCCTCACATACTCTTATTTTCAAAGGGAATCCCATCTGGATTCATCCCACCCCATACTTCTCTGTTGTTTGTCCTTCCATCTCGAAGAGGACCATGAACATCAGGGAGGTAATGCCATGACATGTAAGTGAATTGGATTTAAGTGAGGGAGGGAGGGCTATGCAAAGTCACCAACCTCACTTTTACCTCCGGAGCCATCTGGGCCCAATGGTGGGATATAGATCAGAAGAACTGGAGATGGCCCTATCCATACATCTCTACATCCTGAGTGTACCCTTCAGTATGCCTGCCACACCCAGTTGCTGGAGATAAATTGGTCTGGTTATGGATAGAAAAGATAATTAAGTAGATGTCATAGGGGAAGGGGACATCACAGGATAAATATCAAATACTTAAAAGATCATCATGTGACATAGGGATTAGACTAATTCTGCTTGTCCCCAGAGAACAGAACTAGAAACAAGAAGGCAAGAATTTCTTCAGCACAATGCTAAGTGCTATGGATACAAATACAAAAGTAACAGTCCCATCCTTTTAGGTTCATACTTTCTATGTTTCTCTCCATATGTTACTTTTCTAATATCTATATTGGGCAATACAACACGCTCACAGACAAGTCTGCTTAGAATGGGGGAAGGGCACACTTACAATGGAGGGAGCTAGGAAAGGCCTCTTAAAGGTGGTGGTACTGCTTGAGCTGAGTCTAAATGGGAGCTAAGCATTCCAAGAAATGAGAATTAAAAGGAAGAGAGGAGGCAAAGGTAAAGAGGAAAGAAAGCAATGGGGGGGCTAGGTGGGAGTTACAAAGAAGCAAATTTAGAAGTGATAGAACTTCCTAACAACTTAAACTATCCCAAAGTGCAGCAGCTACATTGGGAGGTTCCTCAAGCAAAGGCTAGAGGATCTCTTGACATGAATACCTGGAAGGCATTTTTGTTTGAATAGATGCTTCTGAGGACCCTTCCAACTCTGAAATTCCATGATTTTGCAGCAAAAGAAATTAAGGCACTCAACTTTAACTTTTAAATAAGAGCTCCCAAATTTTACAATGGCTGTGAGGTCAAGCTGGGAGCCATTTTTTTCAGGTTGGTTTACCAGGTAAAGTAAATTTTACAACAGATTCAGAAGAAAGGTGCTGTCAGGTTTGCAAAGGAGAGGTTCCCCTGTCCTGGGCACCTATTCTGGTGTTCATCAGGGCCAGGGTGCATTATACCCAAGGTGTGATTGCACTGGCCAAGATTACTAGGTCTGACTGGGCATCATACCTGTGATGCATCAGTCTAGTCCTGGATCAGGGAGCTAAGGTTAGAGTCTAGAAGGAAAAGCTTCTAAGAGAAGAACTAATGGGTCCATAAGGCCCGTTAGAGAGCCAAAGAAATTCTAGCCCAAGGCTTTTGATTCTATGGCTATGATTTTCCAGAGAGAAAAGAGTTTGCTTCAATCCCACCCTCACAAAAGAACCTTCAAGTCCATCTCTGAGTGGGAAGCTGGCCATATTAGGGAGGAAGGTGGGATACTGAGTGCTAGGTCTGAGTAGGCAGAGGGGCTCTGGAGGTCGAGGGCCCAGGTTTGTGGGAGACCTTGCTTTCCTTGATTTCTAAATATTCATCCAACCCTGGCCCAAGGCAAAGGGAGGTCATGAAGAAGACTGCTAGCCTCAAGACCCAATTCTATCAGTGCGGGTTGGCCCTCACTCCCCTGACACAGACCTCAGATATCTTTGTGAGCTGCTGTGGTTAAGAAACAAACCAACCAAAACATCTGGTTATCAGTTTTTTTGGTATTGTTATTGATGATGAACCTCTCCAAACTTAACTAGGTGGCATGGTTTCATATAGGATCCTCTTTCTACACATGTTCTTTTGTGTGTATGGAAATGTTCTCTTTTATGTTTAAGTTCAGAATTTTTAAAAATTAAATTAAAATTTTAAAATGCAAACTTAAGCTAGGCAGGTGCTCAGAAAACGGCCACAGTAAACTACTGACCCATCCCTAAAAACCTTTCTACCTTGGTATGCCCCCTACAGAGTGTGCTGGCCTATGTTGTCACTGTCTAGGAGAACTCAGGGTCACCTCCATAATAAGATGAGAAGGAGCGCAGTGACAGGGGGGCCTCTGTATTGGCTATTAGCGTCGTCATGGACACTGACAGTACCAGAAACAAGCAAGCGTGGCTGAGCCCCTGCCAGGTGCTAGAAACAATGTGAAGTGTTACATACATGAAGGGGACGCTGTGAAGTTCTATAGAAAGGCAATAATATTCTACAGTTAAGAGAACCAGTGAAATCTGCCCTTTTTGTCTCATTTGCCTTCTGAAGATGATGGATTTTCTGTGAAGGGCTCATACAAGCCAGTTAAAAATTTAAAAGAGGGCAGATTTGGAATACAGTATAGCCTGTAAGGACAGGCATCTGTTGCCTCAAGTCCTCCTTCAGGTCCAGGGGTCTGCAATTCTGTAGGAAGGGCTGTGTGTTTGCAGCCCTGCCAAAAAAAATAAATAAAGTGTTCCTCCTCAGAAGGAACTCTCTGTCCTTAGGTAATAGGTATAATTGGAAGAAGCCACAAGATTGCAGATACAGAGCTAGTGGGGACCTCAGAGACCATCAAAGCCAACCCCCTCATTTTACAGATGAGGAAATGGAGGCTCGGAAATGTTCACAGTATCATAGGTCTAGTTAGAAAGCATCTCAGAGGCCATCAGATCCAGTTCTTTCATTTTCCAAATGATTAAACCAAGGCCCAGAAATGTTAAGTGTTAAAGAGGTGTTAAAGTTTCATAGGTAGCGAGAAGCAAAGTTTAGGACTCAAATAAAAATAATATTTTCTTAGTACTTTGAAGTCTGTACTTTTTTGATCCTGACAACAGCTCTGTGAAATCCATGCTATTGTTCCCATTTCACAGATGAGGAAACTAAGCCTGAAAAAGGTAAAGTGGGGGTGACCAGGTGGCACAGTGAGTCAGAGTGCTAGTCCCAGCATCGGGAGACCCAGGATCGGTTCCAGCCTCAGACACTTGGCACCCACACAAAATAACTGGCCATGTAACCTTGAACAAGTTACTTAACCCCAATTACGAAAGAAAGAAAGAAAGAAAGAAAGAAAGAAAGAAAGAAAGAA
>NW_027187393.1:3760194-3794486 GCF_028583685.1 Petaurus breviceps papuanus
AAGGAAGGAAGGAAGGAAGGAAGGAAGGAAGGAAGGAAGGAAGGAAGGAAGGAAGGAAGGAAGGAAGGAAGGAAGGAAGAGTTAAAGTGACTTCCTGGAGTCACAGCTAGTAAGTGTCTGAGGGAGGATTTGAACTCGGCTTTGTTACTCTAAATAGAACCTCTAGCAACCGAATCACTTTGCTGCTTCCTGTCCAGTGCCTCCAAATTTAACTCTTTCCATTGTACCATGCTGTTCTGAGGCCAGGTTCTAATTTGAAGGGCAACTACATTGCCAGGATACAATAGACAAATTCCCGTCTTCTAGGAATCCACAGGCCCTGGAGTGGAGATTGGCTTGCCTATGAACGGCTAATTGAGAAGATACTGGTCACCTAGAGAAATTATACTGTTTAGAGACAACCTTGCTTAAGTTGCACAGGGGTCTCAAGCGTGTTGCCTTGCACATAGCTGACTCATAATAACTGATTGTTTGAGGAATTTTTAAAAACCCTAAGTTAAACAGAAGTAAAGCATCTATGAGACCATCCCCTGAGCAAGAAGGGTCAGATTATTAAAGAATTAAACAGAATTAAAGAAGGGGGGGGGGGTGCAGCTAGGTGGTGCAGTGAATAGAGCACCGGCCCTGGAGTCAGGAGGACCTGAGTTCAAATTTGACCTCATATACTTAACACTAGCCGTGTGACCTTGCGCAAGTCACTTAACCCCAATTGCCCTCCAAAAAGCAAGAAAAAAAAAAAAGAATTAAAGAAATGACCTAAGAAAACCTCATATGGTTACTGTTACTTGCTTATAATAACACAACTGGGCAATTATTTACAACTTATGGTGCTATTTAAGAATTTCTAGCTGGAATGCCCATGAGATTCTCAGACTATTAACCAGGAACCATGAAACTAGATGAACTCATTTAATTGGGGTCTTCCTACTGCCAAGTCCCATACTCCCCCATCTTCTCTACAGTTTCCTTTGGGACTTTGGAATCAGAGTAAAAACACCTTGGAAATAAAAACATACCCCTGAGTAGAGGCCAAGATGGAAAAATGACCACACAACTGACAGAATTCAAGAAAGCTTAATGGAAAAGAAGTTAAGCATTGGTGTCATTCCTTAAGAACCTGTGACTTCATTGGGTGGAGTGTTCCCTCCGCCAATACCTAAGAAACTGCTCTGTGACTTGGTGGGGGTCTTTGAGAATTGCTGGGGCTGAAAAAAAATCATGCCCTTGGAAGCCGATCCGGGGATGAGTTTCTAGGCCATCCTGTTCATGACTAGGACTGTCCTCAAAGCCTGTCCAAGTTGGTTGGACCTTCTAGAGCTTGAGTTCCACTGGCAGAACCTTCTAAAATCCAGGATCAACCACAATATTGGCATGGAAGCAAGGCATTAGGGGAGGTTATTCTTATGATGGATGTATTACACTTCACTGTATTGTGGAATTTCGAGGTTGAAAGGTCCTCCTTAAGAAACCATGTGGGAAAATGTGGAAAGAGTATATTAGATTTGGAGTTAGGAAGACCTAGGTTCAAATATCACCCCAGCCACTAGCTATTTACCATTTGTGAGCCTCAGTTTCCTCATCTCTAAAATGGAAATAGTAAAAGCACCTGCCTCACAGGGTTATTGTGAAGATCAAGTGAAATAAGCACTTTGCAAAAACTCAATGCACTCAGAGTCTCAGTTTCCTCATCTGTAAAATGCAGGAGTAGGACTCAGAAATCTCTATCGTCCTTTCCAGTGCTAACCTATGAGCTTATTATCATTTAACCTAAACTGCTTGTTTTATAAGCAGCTAGGTAGCACAGTGGACAGAGCACTAGGCTAGGAACCAGAAAGACTCATCTTCTCAAGTTCAAATCTGACCTCTGATTGGCTAGCTGTGTGACCCTGGGTGAGTCACTTAACCTATTTACCTCAGTTTCTTTATCTGTAAAATGAGTTGGAGAAGGGAATGGCAAGCCACTCCACTTTCTTCTGGCAAGAAAACCCCAAATGAATCGCGAAGAATCAGACGCAACTGAACAACAACTTATTTTATAGCAGAGGAAACTGAAGCCCAGAGGGGGAGAAGTGCCCAAGGTACCCAGGCAGTGAGTGGCCAGCAGACCTGGGCTTTCAAACACAGCTCTTCTGACTCCACATCTAGGGCTCAGACTGCCCCAGTCTGACCCACAGTGTACTCTTGAGTCTGTCTGAGGGGAGAGGTCTCTTGGGCTGTGTCTGACATTCTCTCTCAGTGAGTACTTTCAGGTCTTATTTCCATCTCTAAAGCTAGAATGCCACTTCACATCCTCTCAAATAATTCAGGAATTTGTCCCAGGATCTTTCTGTCATTGATTCCCTAAGGAAGCTAGGTGAAGAGTTGGATAAAGTATTTTGCCTGGAGTCAGGAACCCAAGTTCAAATCTAATCTCTAGTCTCTTACTAGTGAACACTAGTCAACTACTCCAGTATCTTTTCCAAGAAAATCCCAAATGAGGTCACAAAGAGTCTAAAATAACTGAACCACATGGACTAGAGTCTAGGGGTAGAGAACCTGCGGCCTCGAGGCCACATGTGGCCCTCTAGGCCATCAAGTGAGGCCCTTTGACTAAATCAGGGCTAGATTCACTATGCTAGGTTCTGAGCGTACACAGTCCTTACCCTCAAAAACCTTCAGTTTTATTATGGGGAGACAAAATATACCTATGTAAGCATATATAAAATAAATACAAGGTAATTTGGAGGAGGTGGGTAAAAGGGAGGTCCTGGCACCTGGGAGGACCAGAAGTCTTAATGCCAAAGGATGATGGCTGGCTGCAGCTGAGCTTTGAAGGAATGAGACTGGGGATTCCAAGAGGCAGAGATGGGGAGGAAGGGCATTCCATCACACGAATCAAAGGCATTTGAGCCCTGTTTGATGACGATCAAACCCACCCAGGGCTGGGCCTTGTATAGGTTCAATAAGATAAGAGGCTGTTTGATGTTTGTTAAAAGCTCAGTTCTTTCAGCAAGTTCAAAAAAAGTTCAACCAACTTCTCTTGCCTTGGATTTTGGTTTTGTGTGACTTAACAAAGTGAGGCAGTTCCCACTGAGTTTCCAACTTAAAACAACTGAGTTTCCAAATTAAAACTTTGCAACGGCTTAGCCAAACTCAACTGCCAAATTCAATCACCTAAAAAATAACAATAATAACCATGCACCATTGCTATACTTTCTAAAATGTCAGCTATGAGATATGAAACTCATTTCTTTTCCCTTATTCAGGTTATCCTCCTCCAGAATACCTTTCCTTGTCCCCTTAGCCTAACTAAAGCCTACTTTTTTTGGGGGGAGGGGAGAGGGTAGGGCAATTGGGGTTAAGTGACTTGCCCAAAGTCACACGGCTAGTAAGTGTGTCAAGTATCTGAGGCCAGATTTGAACTCAGGTCCTTCTAACTCCAGGGCCGGTACTCTATTCATTGTGCCACCTAGCTGCCCCTAAACCCTACTTCATAGTTCCTCAGAACACAGTTTGTATGGCACTTTCATGAAGCCTTCCCAGACATCCTAACCACTACTGAACTCCCCTTCTCTGAACTCAAGCAACTACTGTCTACCAGAGGATCCCAAAGTGAGTGATACCACCCCCTGGGGGGGGGGGGGGCTAAAATGATCCAGGAGGGCAGCAGTGGGTACAATTGGGGATCATTGAATAAAAATAAGGCAGCTTTGGAAACATAAGAGAAAAGAAGAAAATTTCGAAAAATCATTCACATGTTTCATCTGTTATGTAACAGTTAAAAGTAATGATCACATTATTTTCCAAATAAACACACAAAATGTGAGTTTTAATTTAAAATGTGGTCAAGGCCTCAGCCAAGTCTTAACAAGCAAGTATTGGACAGGCAAGTGTGCTGCACGTTATTGGGAAGTCTACCATGCATCTGCAGAAATATGTGCATGTAATGACTAGTTTATAATATGATACTATATGGTTACATGACGCAATAGTGCATCATCAAAATTTCAATGCAGGAAAATAACCCACAAATTTACAATAAATTATTAAATTTTGGATGTCATTTTTAAAATATATATTTTATATTTTTTGAGATGATGCAAATTTTTTAATGTTAAAGGGTTAAAGAAAATAGATTTCCGGGGGGTGATGAGTAATTTTTTTTTAAGGGGGCAGTAAGTCAAAAAAGTTTGGGAACTTCCAGTCTTGAAATATGGAACTTAATTAAATATCTATATCTATGTGTATGTAGGTATATATACCTATATATATGTATGTATGTTTATCTATATATAGCCATCCTTTGCTATTGTTTCATGGATGACTTGTCTCTCTAACTAGACTGTAATCCTTGAAGGCCAGTCTAGGACATAGGACCATAAATTAAGAGCTAGAGGGTGAGCAAAAGGAGAAACAGGCTCAGATTTGAGCCAGGCAGTAGTGACAGATCCATATTTTGAACCCAGGACTCCAGGCTCCCATAGTCTGAATGACTTTCCAGTGACTTTTGCTGTTCCTACTTAGTCTTATGGAACAAAGCATATAGTTGTACTTTGGAGAATGAGAGGCAGCATGGCACAGGTGAAAGGAGGCTATATCTGGAGTAAAGGATCTGAGTGTAAATCCTGGCTCTGTCATTTGCTACTTGTGTGGCTTTAAGCAAGTCACTCAACTTCTCTGGGTTCATCATTTGCAAAATGAGGGGACTAGATAGTATGTGAGGCCCCTTTTTAGCTCTAAATCCTTGATCCTAGGAAAAGCCATACCATCATCCTTCCTCCCTCTTCCCCCATGATGTTATATGGAATGTATTTTTGACTTATGCTTTTTTAAAATTAACATTGCTTCTAGTGCCAGGTAGCTACTGTTCCCCCCCCCCCCCCCCCCCACAGCCTTCTTTTCCATATCTAAGTATTTGTGCTTTTTTGGGGGTGGGGTGGGGGGGTGGGCGGGCAGGGTAACACTGCTATTAGTTTCCGGTAACCAAAACACAAACTGATAGCTTTTTGTTTGTTTCCAAGTCTATTTAAAGACACCTTCAGTGATTCATTCTTTCTTGTCTTCTTTCCCTCAGTTTACAGAAGAAATTCAAATCCCCATCACCTCATCTAGCAGGTCTCCCAGGCCTTCCCTCTATGTCCCTACAAGGTCACAAACCCATATATTTGTTTTTAAAAATTAAAATGATCTAAAGTTAATTGTGTTTCCACAAGTCTTCCTAAAAGTTCCCAGCACCTTTGAGACAATTGTAAAGACAATAAAAGTAACCAGGGATTTACCAGGGATGGGCATGCTTTTCTCAGAAGGCTCCCCTAGAGGGCACTCTGACACCAGTGGTCATCCATTGCCTGGTCTTTGCCAGAGAAGGAGCCTGGAGCATTCTGGAAGGATAATTAAAACGAGCTGAGTTGACGTTTATACAGCACTTTACGATTTATGAGTTACTTTCTATATATTGCATTTGAACAGCACAGCAACTCTGGAAGGTATCATCATTTTATAGAGAAGGAAACTGAGGCTCAGGAAGATTTGCAGCTTGCCCAGGGTCACCCAGTTAATAAGTAGCAGAGATGGGATTTGAACTTGGTCTTCCTAACACAGTCCTAGCAGGTTAGGCACTAGCTGGACTGCTTCTAATAGGGATGGTTCAGTTTATCCACTTATAAAGGGAGTGAAAGGCTTCCTTTTCCATCATAAATCAAGCTGTCTTGGATATTAGTCACTCCTACAGCAGCTAGGTGGCCCAGTGGACAGAACACTGGGCTTGGAATCAGGAAGACTCCTTTCCTGAGTTCAAATATGGCCTCAGACACTTACTAGATGTGTGACCCTGAGCAAGTAACTTAACCCTGTTTGCCTCAATTCCTTATCTGTAAAATGAGCTGGAGAAAGAAATGAAAATAGCAAACCACCCAAGTGTTTTTGCCAAGAAAACCACAAAATTGGGTCACAAAGAGTCAGTCATGATTTGTTCTGTGAAGTTTGGATTCAGTCAAAAGGCTGCATTTGAGGACCTAGAGGCCCACATGTGGCCTCAAGGTCACAGGTTCCCCACCCCTGTAGGAGAACACAACATGTATGGAAATAAGTAAATATAAAATAATCTAGGGAAAGAATACTAACAACTGAGGTGATCAGGAAAGGCTTTGACTCCGAGGTGGTATCTGAGCTGGACGTTGAAGCAAACTAGAGATGCTAAGAGGGAAAGATGAGGAGAAGATAAATTTCAGACATGGGGTTCAAACAACCTCAGCAAGGCACAGAGGTGGGAAGATGTACGACAAGTTAGGGGACCAGCTGCTGGGCCAGTTTGGCTGGAATGTTGAGTAAAGAGGAGTAATACAAAAGAAATTTGAAAAGTTATCATGGAACGACAGAATATCAGAGTTAAAGCAGAGGGGTGCTAGTAAATGTTGACAACCAGCTCTCTGGGATAAAAAATAAAGTATACCCAGCAAACAACGTTTAATATTCATTTTAATTAATAAATATTGCTGATCAGCACAAAGGCTCTGACCTACTCTGTCTCCAACCTGGATCTATATGACCCTCCTTAGGCAACCTTGGCTCCCTTTCCCCTCTCTTTCCTCCTCCCTTTCGGGAGCTCATCATATAGTGAGATTCAGTGTGGATTCCCAATTGGCTTCAGCTCTAATGCAGCCCAGAACTCCTGAGCTTAAAAGATCCACCAACCTTGGCTTCCCTCAGTAGCAGGGATTATAGGAGTATATCACCACACCTAACCAATGACTCTTAAATAATGCAGCCTTAATATGTTTTCCAGGTCCCTTGGTTTTGATATCAGATAACTTATATTCTCCTTTTTTTTCAATCTTTTGCTTTTCATCTAATATTTCTTGTTATAGAATGAAATACTGATTTCTGATTAGTCTCTTTTAGTTTTCAGGGAGTCTCTTACTTGGTCAACATTTACCATTTTCTCTTCTAAGCTATTTAGGGCTAGATCAAATATCCTTCTGAACTGTGAGATTCATAGCACTACATCTTCATACCCCTCTACGGCAACTCAGTACAGAGTACTAGAAACCTCAGAGCCCTGGGTACCTAGGCTGTCCCAGTCTGAGTGCTATCACGCTGTTCTTGTTACTGACACTCCTAGAGGCTTACAAGGCCCTTGCTGTGGGTTTCTGACAAGCTTGAGAATTTCTGACCACCCTAAAGCTTTCTGATCACTTTGAGGGAGTTCTCTGCTCCTACTGACTGATCAGAGAGCCTTGCAGGCTACACATATACTCTGGTCCATTTCCAATCACCCTGAGAGAGGCTTGTTTGTCTGTGCTAGGCTGGCTTTGTCAGTGGTCTCCTTTACTGGCTGTTGGCTCCTGTCTGACTTTCTGTGCAATTCTGGGTTGGAAGAAGTTGCTATAGTTTCTCATTGGATTTCTTGATTATTATGTGGTTTGGTGAAAATTTTAAGTTTTTGCTGGAGTTGGTATGTGAGAACTGGGCATTCTGCCTCTGTTTAGACAGACATCTTGGCCAGATGTCTGAAGGTTTCAATTCAGCCAACATCAAGCACCTGTTAGGTATCATATACTATAAGTAGACACTGGGGATACAAAAACAAAAAGAAAACTCTCTACGAGTAAAGAGCTCCAGTTGGCAGCATTTCCTTTGTGCACATGGGAAAGAACTAGAAGCAGAAATGCTCTCACCTGGGCAAGTCCAGTTGGGGAGAGGGGGAAGGAGGAAAGAGTGTCAGTCATTGTTAGATTGTCAGTCAACAAGCATGAAATAAATTCTTCCTATGTGCCAGGTACTATACTGAGGATACAAGGAAAAGAAAAAAATAATCCCTGCCCTCAGATAGCTTACATTCTAAAGGAGAAAACATGTAAATAAAAAGATACCTGCAAAATGCATAAAGAGTGGGGGGGGGGGGGGTGGCAGGGGACTTGCATTGTCATAGGAGTAGTTAGACTAAGAAAGGGTCCTACCCCCAAGAAGTCATAGGGGTGTGAAAGCAGGCTACGGCCTTGTGACTCTACTGGAGGCAGTCATGCCACGTGGCCGATCACTTGAGAAGTCCTTGGGATGAAAATGTGGTTGTTCTTCAAGGTAGATCAGGACAATAGAAGATCTTGAAACATTTTGCAAACAGCAGTTGCCACTTGGAGAAATCGTGCTTCCCCCATCCCAGATTTTGCTGCCTGGAGGCAAAGGTCCATTAATCTGTGCTGATTACTCTCTGACTCCAAGCACAGGTCTCAAACGTCTTCTATACTGCCTACCACCATCTTAGGCTGGCCAGACCTGTTTGGCAGACTCAGAATGTTCTCTTGGCTATGTCCAAACTCAGAATGGCTGGATTTCTCAGTTAGGCAGCATCTCAGAGACTGGATAGTCCAACAGGCATCTCCATAGCACACCCATCAAATAATCGTCCAGCTTTTGTTTGAAACCCTTAAGTGAAGAAGAGCTTACTCCCTCCTAAGGCAGCCTATTCAAACTTTGGAGAGCTCAATTATGAAAAAGTTTTGTTGTTGTTGTTTCTTACATAGATCGAATCTAAACTTACCTCTACTCAAGTCACACCTCTTGCTCCTTGTTCTGTCCTCTGCAACCAAACGCAAACAGAAGCCTTCTTCCACATGACAGCTCCCAAAATACCTAGACAGCTGCCTCCCAAGTCCGGCTGATCTTAATGTAGAATGACCTGGATGACAGTCAATATACTAATTGTATTTTTTTTTTCAGGACATTCTCCAACTGCCTATCACAAAATGCAGTAGCCAGAGCTGAACACAGAACTCAAGATAGTTGGTCTCACCAGGAAAGAGTCTACTGGGATCATTATCTCTTTATTCCTAGATACTCTGCCACTCAATGACACCTAAAAACTCTAGTTTTCTCAGTTACCATAAAATGTTGTTGACATGCCCTCTTAATCTTTTTTAAATGAATTACTGTTATCTACTGCTCCCTTATTTTGTACTTGAGAGTGTGATTCTTTTTAATCCCAGTGTAAAGCTCTACTGAATATTAAAAGAATCTGTGTGTCATCAATTTGGGGGCTCCCCATGTAAGAATGCTTTCCATTTATAGAGATTAATCTATGGTTTACTAGAGCATTTCTCATAGTGTGGTCCCAGGAACCCCCAAGAGTCCCAAGACTTTTTCTGGGGATCCTCAAAGTCAAAACTATTTTCATCATGATATTAAGATGTTTTCATTTCTGATACAGCAAATATTGATAAATATAACCAATAATTTTTAAGAGTATAAAGGGGCCTTGAGATCAAAAACTTTGAGAACCATTGGCTTAGTAGATAAATCTGAGAAAGTTACCTGAGGTCTCAGCAAAGAAGTTAAGTGACTTGCCTAGCGTCATATGACTATTATGTATACATTTACATAGTGGTGCTTCCAAATTATACACATCCACAACTAGCTCATTCCCTTGGCTTTTCTTTTTTTTTTTTTTAGCACACTATGTATGGAGTACCAAGTAATTAACTAGTTGGTTTGATTGATCAACCCACATGCGGGAGGGGGAAGCATATATTTTGTCCACCAGTTGGATCTGTTCTTGGGCCACCAGCCCAGTGACAGGGTCAGGGCCAATTTCCCCATGCTGCAGTCTTGTGGATGCTCACAAGATGGCACTATAACCACACAAATAAGCCACTTACCTCCCTCTCTTCCCCTACCACCACCACCATCACCATACTTTGGATTCTATGTAGAACCAGAGGGTGACCTGGAATGTACATACACTGAATTTCCCAAAACAGGAAAAATCAATGTATCTCTGGGTTCCCTTTTCCCACATTGAACATCTCTTCTCATTCATAACTAACTATTCATAGAGATGGACTATTATTTCCTTAAGGACTGTGTGATTTACTAGAACACAGTAAAGTAACTGTACAATGGAAACAGCAAAACAAAATTGTCAAGAGCTTTCAAATAGCAAACTGCAGAAAAACACCAGGCAGATCTGCTCCTGTTCCATTTTTATTATTTCTTCCCCCACCTCCGCTCAGTCAATAGAAGGGAAGGAAGAATAAGGAAAGGGACTTAGTGAGTTTGGAAGCTGCTAAGATATCCTAGGCAACCATTCAGATGAAATAAATTTAAGGGTGAGGCTCCATCATTATCCCACCCACTTAATAGTGATTACATTTGTTTAGTAAGGTCACTTTTTGATTGACTCAAGAACCCAACCTTTGCATAAGTATTAGGAATTTCCCTAACTGGAGGCTTAGAATAATTATGATTGAACCCATTATTTTTCACCCTGAACTCCTTAAAGTCAAATATGAAGGAACCATGTAGACCATAGGAGCTATTAAACTGTCCCTATGGTTAATAAATAAATACACACGTATATACATGTGTATATAGGTATGTGTGTATACACACACACACCCACACACATATTATATAAGAGACTGGAATATATTATATGATAGACTGGAAATGCTGGGGTTCCACTTTATCTCACCATGTCTGCAGATCACAGTATGGCCTATTCTCTTAAACTCAAATCTGATTTGGCCACTCTCTACCTATCACCAGCTGCTTTGGGTGTACAGCACTTCAGGTGGTTCTGCACAGCCTTGAGTAGGCAAGAAACTTGAAGGGTTAAAAAAAACCCCAAAGTTTCACTAATATGATGGAAGTTGTAGTCTATTCCCCTCAAATGAAGTTCCCCCTTGATTTTCTGGGCAGTTTATCTGCAGCAGAGTTGAAGAAGGTAGAGCCGTTGGGAGTGCTATAGTCTAATTCCCTCAGGTGAACTCACTTTTATAGAGAAGTGTAAGCTTGACAAAAAGCTTTCCTCACAGCATAGCTAAAGGAGGTAGTACAAGTAAAGCTATTTCCAGTTTATAAATAGGGAACCTAGGGTCCACAGAGTTCAAGTGATTTGCTGGCTGTCACTGAGCACATAGCAGCGTTATGACTTATGGTCTTCTGACTTTAGAATCAAGTGTTCACAAGTGTTCTGAAACCGAACAGGCTCTAGGAAGTGCAGCAGACAGAGTGCCAGGCCTGGAGTCAGGACGACCTGAGTTCAAATATGATCACAGACTCTGAGCAAGTCCCTTAATCCCTGTTTGCCTCAGTTTCCTCCACTGTAAAATGAGCCAGGGAAGTAAATGATAAACCAATCCAGTACCTTTGTCCAGAAAAACCCAAACAGGGTCACAAAGAGTTGGACATGACTGGAAAAAATGACTAAACAACAAACAACAAAAATTTGAAACAAAATCAGAATGAGCCTAGAAAGGAGCTTGGTGCCGGATGATTACATGGAGAAAGAGGGTACTCCACCCCACCCACCTCTCATTGTCCACTGACTGATCCTCTCCCTGGTTTGGCTTCAGGCTATTGCTCCTTAAGGTCCCATGGCTATCAGTTCCCTTTGAGTGATTGATTAAACACTTGCTATGTGCCAAGCATTATACCAAGCACCAAGGCACTCACAGTTGAATTGAAGGAGACAATCCATAGACTATAGTTCAACTTTAGGACGTGGAAAAAAGTTTCCATCCCAACCCTGGCCCCCTTTGAAGATCCTGCTCTCCAAGTTCCCCAGCCTCCTCAATTCCCATGATCTCTGTCTTCAACGATGCACAGGAGGAGTTATATTGTACCTCAGGAACTGCCCATGCACAAACACTGGGTTGAATTTGACCCAGATGCCAAACTCTTAGTTACAGCTCTGTGCTGGAACTAATGAGAGAAGGAAATAGTGGGGTGGGCAGAACAGAAAAATGAGAGGAAGAAAGGAAAAGGGTTATTCCTGGGCAGCATCCAATTCAGTTTGATACATTTTTTAAAAATTAATGTTGACTATGTGCTTAACTATGCTACTTAACCAGATATTCAGAGCTGAAAAATTGCAGATTCTCTTCCTTCCCTCTATGTATACCACTACTGGACATGTACCCCACCTCCAAGGAGGTAAAAAGAGAGAGACAGAGAGATAGAAAGGATCCATATTAAACAAAAATAAATAAATAAAACTGCAAAGCAATACTTTTTTGTTTAAGCAAAAAATCTGGAAATACATGAGTGCCCATTAATTGGGAAACCTTGACAAATTGTGGTATATGAATGTACTTTAATATTATATTAACATTATTAAAATGTTCAGAGAAACTTAGGCAGACTTATATGAACTAATACAGGATATAAATGAACAGAACCAAGAAAACCATTTCTATAAGGACCATGTAGCTCATACTCTGGGCCCACCTGACCCCCAGAGGCAGCTAGGTGGCATGGTAGATAGAAAGCTGAGCCTGGAGGCAGGATGACCTGAGGCCAAATCTGGGCTCAGACACTTACCAGCCATGTGACAAGTCACTTCACCTGGGCAAGTTATTAACCTCTGCCTCAGTTTCCTCAGCTGCAAAATGGGAATAATAATAGTATATACCTACCTCACAGAGTTGGGCCTATCAAGTAAAATATTTTATAAAGCACTTAGCACAGCATCTGGCACACAGGAAGTGATTGCTTGATAAATGCTTATTCCTTCCACCACCCCACGAGGAGTAGCAGTTCATACCCCCAGAGTTTGGCTACTTCTCCACTAAGTAACCCTGAACAGTTAAAGTTGTCTAATACTATTACTTGCGAGCCCCAATCTGGTATGTCCTTCTAATACCAATCATCAGTTATTATCCAATATAATTTCACCAATTAACATGAGGTAGCTCTTAGAAAGGGATAGTTACTGAGGAAGTATAGCAAGGACCAAAGTACAACCACCTCCCAAAATGGGAACTCCCCTCTCCTACCTTGGTCTCTGAGGAGGATGGGGTCACACTCAAAGTGGTGGCTATAAAACATTCTACCACCAAGTTCCCTTCTTCTGGGTGTGGCATAGCCAATTATTGCACTGTCCCCTTGCTTACAGGATACACCATCTCAACTGCTGGGTCAATTCACTGCTGTGTTAGATTAAACAGATGATTCCTCAGTTATTGATGCTACTGTCTCCAGTCACAGTGACTTTGGTGGTTCTTCTGACTCTTAAAATTTAGAATTTTAGCTATCCTCCATTCTATCTCTATGTAGCAGCAAGCACCCCAGTGTCCCCAGGGTGGCTGCCAACACAGGTTCTTAGATCTGCTTTTCTAAAGGAAAGCAACTCAAAATGGGTTAACAATCTTGCTTTAATCAATCAAACATATCATTTATGTAGTTCAGGGGGAAAAGTCAACACCCCGAACATCAGAGTATACAGACAGGTTACAAGCAGAAGTTACAAGAAGACAGAGAAACATTTCAGCAGACAGGCCTCCAACTGTCTGACCATTACATCCATACCTAGTCACAGTTACCAGAGAGGGAAGCACCAACATCTAGGTTTTCAAAGCCAGGGGGCTCAACGACTTTCCAGAGTCTTGTCTGGTCAAATCACACAACACTTCTCAAAGTGAGCCCCAAAACAAAGCCTCACATCAGGGTTTATGCCCAATAACAGAGCACCAAAGTGTGGGCATTCCTGAAAACCAAGACTCCCTCCACAGGCTCCAGATGCACTTAAGCCTATCAAAGGGCCTAGGGGCAGGGAAGATCTTAAATTCCCATTCCCATAACACTCTACTACTCAGTCAACCAAAATCAGGAAAGAAAGATGTATAATCAAGACAGGAGACACAGAGATATCATACATTCACTGACATACAGAAGCTAGGTGAGGGGCAGGATCCTGGTCCCCTCTCCTCACCAGGAGGTTTATAACAGTTCTTGCCCTACAAAAAGAGAGAAAAAGGAGACAGAGATGTAGAGGCAGAGGCAAAGAAACAGAGAAAAAGAAAGACAGAGACAGACCAAGTCAGTAAACCAACAGGAAATAAGCTGGAAGGGAAAAGGCCCCTTCACTGAATAGTTCCAGAAACAGGCTCACCAAGCCTCACTATTGTGGCAAGAGAATTTCTGTCTCAGGTCTCTTGCTTTCACTATGATAAAAGAAAGATGGTGATGGGAAAGAACACTCTGGTTCAGACTTTTTGCTACCACTATGATAAGAAGAGAACACTGCCCTCATCTCTATTTGAGCTTCCAAACACTGTTCTTAGAACCTTGAAGGTCGTTAACACCTGCAGAATCAAGTCTCAGAAAGAAGGCATAGCTCCTGTTTTGACCAACTGGCAAGTGTGCTTATCTACCCCCTTCTGTTACTTGTCTCCAGACATGTCTACCCTTATCTTCCCCTCTTGCTTTCTATAAAATTCTATTTTTTATGCTGCTTATGTATTCACATTCTATATAAGGTTACTGAAGCTGATGCTCTGGGCTCTCTGACTTTCTATACAGATAAGTTTATATACATAAATAAAATCTACAGATGACTATCTCTGCATGTTGATTTGATTATTGGCAGCAGTACCTAATGAGTGGATCCTCTGGATAAGTTTTATCTCACTATGGATTGGCAGCAGGTAGAATATATTTCTCATGCTCTAAGTACTTGGCCCTCATGGACCAGGTCCATTACAATCACAATAATGCAAAAGATATGACTTTGAAAGATTGAAGAACTCTGATCAATGCAATGACTAATCATGACTCCAGATGACTGATGAAGGGGCAGCTAGGTGATGCAGTGAATAGAGCAGTAGCCCTGGAGTCAGGAGGACCTGAGTTCAAATCTGGCTTTAGACACAACACAAAACTAGCCGTGTTACCTTGGGCAAGTCACTTAACAGCAATTGCCCTACCTTTCCCCCCTCCAAAAAGCAAAAAAAAAAAAAAAAAAGACTGATGATGAAAAAGAAAAAGAGGAGGTGGTCTGTAATTTTCAGACATGGTCAGTGTGTAAACTAATTTTGTTTAACTATACTTATTTGTTACAAGAGAGGGCTTTTATTTTCTAGAAGGGGAGAACAGCAGGGAGGAGTGGTGGTCAAAGATAGAGGTACAAAAAAGGGAAGAAGAACATTAATGAAACTTTTTTTCATTTAAATGATACTTAGCAGAATTTGTATTCAAGTCAAACAATGAAGTAGAACAGTAGTTTAATGAAACTTAAGTAGATGACCAAATGTATTTAAATCTGATAATAGAATCTTAGAAGTGTAAAAGGGAAGGCACCTCAGCTGAAACAGTACCCTCGTTTTAAAAATATTAAATACTGAAATATTGAAAACCACAAAGAAGAGAACAGAAAAAAATTCAGACATGGACACAATAAGGGTAGTGTTGGTACTATAGTGTTGAATTAAATATATTTTAACTATATAATAGAGATTTTATCATTTCATATGTCTCTTTTTCTGTTCTTTGAATACAGAAATGTTCATATTTGTTATTGTTGGTTAATAATAAGAATAAAGAAAAATGTAAATGATAACCCCTATCCATAAGAAACTTATAATTTGTTAGGAGGATAAAACATTTACATTAATACCTATAACACGAGTTAGAAATAATCTACCCCCAGAGACAGCTAGGTGGCACAGTGAATAGAGCACCAGCCCTGCAGTCAGGAGGGCCTGAGTTCAAATTCAGTTTCAGACACAACATTTACTAGCTGTGTGACCTTGGGCAAGTCACTTAACCCCAACTGTCAAACTTCACCCTTCCAAGAAGACAAAGAAATTTTTAAAAGAAATAATCTACCTCATATTCCAGCCCTCTAGTCATAACTTCTGCTGTAGTAGAGGAAGGTTGGTGGCACAATGGACAGAGAGACCTGGACCTGGGTCAGAACAATTGAATTCAAATCTGACCCAAGACTAGCTATGAGACCTTGGGCAAGTTACTTAACCTCTGTCTATCTCAGTTTCATTATCTATTAAAAAATAGCACCTTCCTCCTAGGATTGTTGTAAGGACAAAATAATATTTGTAAAGTTCACCTGGACATGCTTTATAAGTGGTAGTGGTAGTAGTATCAATAGCAGTAGGAGTAGTAAGTAGTGGCAATTCCCCTCAATCCCCACCATGACCCTGTTTTAAACTCCTCACTTCCTGGTCAGCTCTCTGATTATAGCTACCTCAAAGCATCTTTGATCCCCAGCTTCAACCCTGATAATAAGATCAGAGCTAGAATCAGGCCCACAGGCTACATTAGCTGGAGTCTCCAGTCTGTGAGATTTCAGTCTCCAATATCAATATTTTAACCAATCAAAAAGTACTGGCCAAACACCTACGACTAGGTAAAAGACAAAAATAATAAAGTTCCTGCCCTCAAGGAATTACATTCTCTGGGGAGGGAGGGAAACAAGTATCGGTTATTTCATTCATTTGGGAGTTCCTTTGCATATGCAGATTATGACCCAACCATGCCTACTTATCCTGTGTTATTCTCACTCATGTCTTCCTCACCCAATACACAGGAAGTTTTCTTCATTTTTCCCCTTACATCTTGAGGGTGTCAGTAAAGCGCTCTGGCCTTCCACATGCCATCATTTACTCTTGCCACATGACCAGCCCATCTTTTTGTCATCTTGTATGACATCATTTGCTCCTCTTCTTCGTTGGAGTTCCTCATTGGTTATATGTTGTAGCCTGCAAGCACCTACCATGTGCCTTTCCATTGCCTTCGGTTTGATGTTAGTGGTGTTCTGGTTCTTGCCACTTTTCATCAACATTGGGGAAATGTCTACATTGAAAAGATGAACCTGGTAGGGCGGCTAGGTGGCGCAGTGAATAGAGCCCCGGCCCTGGAATCAGGAGGACCTGAGTTCAAATCTGCCCCTCAGATACTTCACACACTTACTAGCTGTGTGACCTTGGGCAAGTCACTTAACCCCAATTGCCTTGCCTTCCCCCCTCAAAAAAAAAAAAAGAAAGAAAAGATGGGCCTTAGATGTTATAGAAAATTTGGGGTCAGTAAAAGTGCTTTGCAATTTTCCAACCTCAATCTCCTTTTCCTTTTCAACTCCAAGTCCAGCTCATAGTCTAATATCTGTCCATGATATACATACTGTTGGACAAACACTATAGAGTGTCCATTCAGATACATGTTGAAATCTCAGCAATAGATATTCTTCATCCATTTGGTCTTTTTTTTTGTTGTTTTTTTTTGGGGGGGGGGGGGCAATTGGGGTTAAGTGACTTGCCCAAGGTCACATGGCTAGTTTGTGTTAAGTGTCTGAGGCCACATTTGAACTCAGGTCCTCCTGACTCCAGAGCCAGTGCTCTATTCATTGCGCCACCTAGCCACCCCTGTCCATTTGGTCTTTACAGAAAGGATGATAGGCTAAAATTCTTTGAGTGACCACAGATCTCTTTGGTAAACCCTGCAATGTCAGATACAAAATATATGGAAGGTAAATACAAAGTAATTTCAGGGGGTACTAGCAACTGGAAGGGGGAAAATAGCCTAAAGGTAACCCTTTCCCTTAATCCTATTACTCTCTTAAGCTGAGCCTTCCCTTCCTTCCCCATTGAGCTCTGCTTCTATAAAGGGTAGACTTTACTTGCCTCTACTTCCTCACTGTGCACTCACTCTTCAGCCAGTCTCATTCCCATTCCTGAAACTGCTATCTCATGGACCACCAATGTCTTCCTGGTCACAAAGGCTTTTTCTTAGTTCTCTTCCTAGTTGGCTTCTCTGAAACACATAACAATTCCTTCTAGGTAACTCTTTTCCTTTGGCTTCCGTGACAATTCTCTCTCCTGATTCACCTCAAACCTCTCCAACCATTTCTCTTTCTATTATTTTCTTTCGGATTCTGCTGTTGCTACATAGAAATACGACTGATTTTTGTGAGGCTTTTTTTCTGTCCTGCTTCTTTTCTAAAGCTATTGTCTCAACTAGTTTCTTTACTGATTTTCTAGGATTTTCTAAGTAAACTATCATATGAATGGCAAATAAGTATAGTTTTGTCTCTGTTTTGTCCATATGTATACCTTTAATTTCCTTATTTTGTCTTATTGCTATTGCTAGCATTAATAGAATTATGTCAAATAATAATGGGGAAAGGGATCATCTTTATTTCTATTTTTACTGGGAAACCTAGTGTTTCTCCATTGTTGGCTAATGTTAACCTTTGATTTTAGACATACTTTTTATCAAATTAAAAAAATGGCCTTTCTATACTTTGTAGGGTTGTTAGCATAAATTGGTTTTGAACTTTGTTATAGGCTTTTCCTGTATGCAGTAACATAATCATGTGTTTTCTAACCACTTCTCTATTCCCTTTGAGGTTCCTCTTCCTTCTCCTGCCCCCTGGATGGGGGTTTCTCTCAAGGCTGAAGACCTTCTTCCTTTTAATTACAATTCAAAACACATTCACTAAATGCCTAAAATATGCAAAGCATTCTCTCCCATAAAGAGCTCAGCTAATCCCATAACTTCAACTATCATCACTATACACGACTCCCAAATCTCTGCTGTCCTGAGCTTTTAGTCACATATTTCCATGACTATTAGATATTTCTGGTAGGGCCTTCACCCGTCTCTGGGTACAAACAATTACTGATCTCTTACAAGGTGGAGAACCAAAAACTAATTGTTTGCATCAGAAAACCACAGCTACCTGGTCATTAACACACCAATGCCCAAATCCCCTCATATCTGAAGCCCTCTGATGCCCCAACTCCCTTGGTATTCAAATGTCTCCAGTGTGCCAAGGATATGGAAGTGTTGCAGTTTAAACCCAGGATGCCAAAACTGTTGTGGTGGGGGCTCTGTGCACCCCAAAACTGTTGGGGTTTCATGATGTGTTGTGGTGGAACACTTTCAAAGAATTCAGTCAGACCACCTCTAATGCAAATACAGGCATTTATTGAGACTGACTCCTCTGATGGAGCCAGCTAAGTTCCAAGAGGAACCAGTAGCTTCAGAGAGAGCAAGATGGATTTTTATAAGATATTGATGCAATTACATAACAGAAATTTACATAGAATATAGGAATATGGTTAATATTAAAAAGACAGGAGGAGTTTGTTAACAGATTAGGTAATGGAGGAGGGGTCCCATCTATGGTTCAGTGATTAAACATTCTGGTCAATCTGCCCTCCAACTGGCTAGTTATTGTGGTCCTATCAGGTCAAGATAGATAAGTATTGTGGTCCTGTCTAAGAACACACCTGTTTCTGTGGGAATGGGTCTGGGGGTAGTGGCAATGATGGGGTACCTGGGGTCTGGGTCAATTTGTGAAACCAACTTGTGAAACCAGTCTGTGAAATTGTAACTGCAATTTGTATTGTAAAATTGTTATCTGTAAAATTCCTTTCCCAACCTCCGACTCTGCCCCTTCCCCCTATCTGCACCAGGCCTAGGCAGCACCTTGGGACTCCTTTGTTCTTACTTAATCCCTCATGTCTCCCTGGCCCAAGTCTTATCTAAACTATCTATTCACATGCTCCTCTTGGTCAGCACTGACCTTTGTCTATGCATTGAGGCCCCTCCCATCAGGCCAGCCCTGACAATGGCAGCCCTACCCTTTAAAAGTAAAATCATGTACCCCTCTCACTTCCAGGTCCCCTAAAGGACTCTTGCCCGCTTCTCATGGAAGTGTAACAATAAACTTCTACAACTCACTCCAATTAAGCCTGAGACCTTGAATTCTTTCCAGATGATATTGCAGGTTTTCTGGTCTTGGATAAGATCAGAATATCTGCTGAACCTTTTGGGATCCCCTCCCCCATCAGCTAGGTGCAGTAGCTGGGTTCCCATCACATGGACACACCTGCTGTTTCTGTGGGAACTAAGAGTTGGACACACCTGTTGTTCTAGTGAGCAGTGAGGCACATATGAAGAAGTTAGGATATTGAGTGGGGGAGGGGGTGAGTGGCTAGGTAGGTGCAGTGGGCCTGCTGTTCAGTGGGGCCAGGCCTATAATGAAGTTAGAATATTGGGGCTGGGGGCAGCTTTATGAGGATTCCAAGGGTCACTGATCACAAGCAATCTTCTGTACTTCATGGAAGTGCTGCCTTCTCTTATAAAAACTCAAATTCATCAAAGGTTAGATGGGCCATCCACACAGCTGAGCCTCAGAGTGCCACCAATTGCCAGCTGAGGTAACTGGGTTAGGTGAATAACTCTGAGGACAAAAGAATTATGTTCTGGATAAATGTCTGTGTTGCTGCTTCTGCACTGTCCTCACTCCAGGCTCCCTTCTTTGTCAACAGTATTAGGTTCTTCAGAACATGGATCAATTATACTCCTTGTCTCTGCAGATCACCTCTTGCCTAGAGTCAATGTCATCCAGAAAACATTTATTAAGTACTTAATAATAACAAAGTGCCAGGCACTTTGCAAAGTGCTGAAGATACCAAGAAAAGCAAAGAATATGGTTTCTGACCCTCAAGGATCTCACATTTTAATATGAGAAATACTTAAGTCTATCTAAGATATATAGATTTAAATGAAAGGTAGCATCAAAGGGAAGTCCCTATTAGTGGTAAGGATTGGAAAAGATCTCCTGAAGAAGATAGGAATTGATCTGAGTCTTATAGGAAGCCAGAATGTGGACACAGGGGCAGCTAGGTGGCACAGTGAATAGAGCACAGGCCCTGGAGTCAGGAGGACCTGAGTTCAAATTTGACTTCAGACACTTAAGACAAAAACTAGCCATGTGACCTTGGGCAAGTCACTTAACCCCAATTGCCCTCCAAAAAGCAAAAAAATAAAAATAAAGAAGGTAGACATAAGAAGGTAGAGTATTTGAAACGTGGGGGACAGTCTGGCACAAGGTCAAACTCCAGAGAAGAAGTGTTACGTTCAAGGATTAGCAGGAAGGCCAGTGTCACTAGATCATACAGTGTAAGAAGGAGACATAAGGTATTAAGGCATAAGAAGACTGCAAAGGTAGGAAGAGGCCACATTATAAAGGGCTCTAAATGCCAGACCAAAGATTTTCCATTTGGTCCTGAAGGTTAGAGGAAGTCACTGGAGTTTATCGAATTGGGGGGGGAGGAGGGGGGAGAAGACCCAGTGGAGTGACATGAGTAGACCTGTGCCTTAGGAAAATCAATTTGGATTTAGAGAATTTACCATGGAAACTTAGTAGGTCACAAATGTCTGGGATTACCCAGGGTTATACAAGTTCCTGTGGTGGTTTTGTGTGTGTGTGGTTTTTTTTTTTTTTTTTACTGTGACAGGATTTCTGCAGAGAAGGTGAAGTCCTTCCTAAGACTAAAAAACCCAAGGTACCATGTGAAACTGACAATCAGGACAGAGAGCCTTCTGGGAAGGGATATGCTAGAACCAGCTTGAACTGGCTCCCAAAAACTGCTTGTTAAATTTTCAGTGTGAACATTTATACCTCAGAAGTTAGCCAACTCCACAAATTAGAACTTTATTGTTTTGTTGATTGTCTAGATTTAAGGAAGTGATAGGAAAAATATTATTCATGCCAATTAAACTCAAAAGTTTGTTTTGTGTACACTTTTTGGTGGGGAGAAATGATAAATGTTTACCAGCACACATCTGCTTCAGGGTCTGGGCCATTAGAATAGAGAATCGGTTGATGGCTGGCAGTTAGAAGGGAGGACAATGAAGTCTGTGAATGGGACAGAGGAAGTATCCAAATGTGGGTGAGTATAATGGTAAAGGAATCTGAAGCTCTTCCCTGTCCCTTAATCGGCCTAGGGAATCTGAAGATCTTCCCTGCACTTTAATGGAGCCCAACAAGAGAAGTTTGCTTAGGAGAGGCTTGCTTTTCAGGAAGACCCACACCTTTTGTTACTTTATAATTAGGCAGTGGGTCACAAAGGCTGTGATGTCCTTTGACCCTGAAGAAGGATATATAGATATAGATATAGATATAGATATAGATATAGATATAGATATAGATATAGATATAGATATAGATATATCCTTTGGGTTCATTTATGGGAAGAGTTGTATGATTTAGCCAGATGAGACTCTGGGTAGCCATTGAGTGCCCCAGCTTTGAAAACCCAGATGTTAGTGCTTCTCTCTCTGGTAATTAACTATGTATGTATGTAATGGTCAGACAACTAGAAGCCCTGTTGATTGGTCTGTTGAATTGTGTTATTTTCTGTCTGTATATTTTGTCTGCTTGTAATTTCTGTCTGTATCTTCTCTGAAGTTCAGGGTGCTGACTTTTTTCCCTGAACTAAGCCAATGATATATATGTTTGATTAAAGTAAGATTGTTAACCCTTTTTGAGTTGCTTTCCTTTAGAAAAGCAGATCAAAGAACCTGTGCTAGCAGCCATCCTGGGTATACTAGGTTGCTTGCTATTACAGTGAGGTTCAGATGGATTACAATGGGAGGGAGGAACTGAGAGCAGATTAGGTAGGTTGAGTTTGTTGGGACTACATTACTGGAGTGGAGAAGCTTAATTCTATTACCTGTCTACCACTTCCTGTCTAACTTGGTAGGAAGAAGGGGGTTACAAAAGTACGCATTTTCCCCCTCTTGGCTGCATCCAAAGCAGCTGACATTCAACAGTTTTATTCCTTTATTTGTATATACTAATTTCTATGCTATTTGAAACTAATGTTAAACAAACAAAACCAAAGGATTAGCTGGGTATACTGTGTTTCCCCGATAATAAGACCTATCCCGAAAATAAGCCCTCCCCTTACATTTTTAAATGACAATTTTACCTGACAAATCTGTTTATTACTAAAAATTATCTTAGTTAGAAAAAATAATAACAAAGTTCATTTGGAACAACAAAAGGTTAGGAACTTCAAAGGAACCAAGAAAAAAAGATGTAAAGGAAGCAGATTCAGCAGATTAGGCCTTAAACTATATTATGAGGTGAGAACATTGTTAAAGTATAAAAAGGATAATTTTGATTATTTTCAATTAAAATTTTCTTGTATAAATAAAACCTATGCAGCCAAGAACAGAAGGAATACAGAAAATTGGGGAATTTTCATAGACAATCTCTCAGAGAGGATGTGAGTGGGCTAGAATATTGCTATGGTTTGGAAATGATGAGCTGGTTGATTTAGAAAAACATGGAAAGACTTGGACTTATGAAGGAAGATGCTATCTACCTTCAGATAAACAGATGATAGCAAGAAGTAAGCATAGTGTGGTCTTTTATATATATGTGTGTGTGTGTGTGTATGAGTGTATATATGTTTATGTTAATAAATATCTATGTATGTGTATGTATCTCCATGCTTAATTGTAGCCTTCTTTTGGGTGGGAGGGGAAAAAAATAAAATAAACAGTGCATAGCAGAGAACAAAAGAAAACCAACAAGGAAGCAAAGAAAAATTGGGCGACTTTGAAAACAATGTGTAGTATTTATTATATAGGTTTTCTTGAAAAGGAAATGTATTGTTATATTGACTCCTCTCTTATGGTCTGCTACGTACATGGCAATTTTTTTTCTTTTTAAAAGAAAATTTAAAAATAAAAAATTTTACCAAAAAAAAAGTTCATGGGTTCTGGGTTAAGAACTTCTGGTCTATTGAAATTAACTCCATCCTTCAAAGTAAGCTCACATACCAATTTCTTCATGAAGCCTTTTTTAACGTCCCCAAACCAGAAGTATCTTTCTTTCCTCATAAGTCTCATGGCACTTGGTTTGAACTAGCTCTGCACACTGATTAATTTTCTAGTTTGTATTACTGTTATTTATATACCGTGTTTCCCCGATAATAAGACCTATCCCGAAAATAAGCCCTCCCCTTACTGTGTAAGATTCCTCTAAAATAAGCCCTCCCCCGAAAATAAGCCCCATTGAGATTGCTACTGTAGTGAAGGTGATCCCCTGCACTACACGCTACATTACGGTACCCTCTGTATGCACCGTCCCTCCCCCCCCCGGGTGAAATGCATGCCGCGCTCCGAGCTGCATCCAATCAGAGCTGCAGCAGTGAGCACGTCATCCTGTTCTTCCCCAGTGATTTGCTTGCTGGCGCCATTGAGAGCAGTGCCGCGGAGGAGAGCTGAGGCAGGACAACATAAGCCCTCCCCTGAAAATAAGCCCTCTGGTGTTTTTCTTCCCAAAAAAATAATAAGACAGTATCTTATTATTGGGGAAACACAGGTACATGTCTTATTTTCCCTACTAGATTGTAGATGCTTTGAAGGCAGGAAATGTTTCTTCATTAGTAATTATTGCAATACTCCTAATTGGTCTCCTATAGCCTTTCTCTAAACCATTTTCCCCACAGTTGCCAAACAGATGTTCCTAAAGCATAGTCTGTGATGAAAAAGCATGCTACCTATGACTCTATGACTAAGGGACAAACTGAGATACACATTTTTGGACATGGCCAAATGTATTTGTTTTGCTTGTTTATAGAAATATAATTGTTATGATTTGACACATAAATAAATAAAGCACAGGTCAGACCACGACTACCCAACAATCCTACAAACAGATTGAAAAAATGAACCAGATCAAGTCCCAGTCAAGAAATCCAAGGGGAAAAAAATAACAATAAGTCATTTTCCAGCCCTGTTTTACACAGATAGGCAGAGAGGTCTGTGGGCACTGGGTGTCTAGCAAGGAACAACCACACAGAGCATTATCATAGCCCAGAGGAAGGCCATGCATTAGGGCAAGAAAAGGTTCTAAATCCAGCAACAGAGCCCTTCCAGTTCTTACAAGGGGTAGGAATGGGTGGAAATGGATACTTCTGCTGCTCACATACCAGGTCTGGGTCACAGATAAAGGATAGATGGAGGAGATCTGTGCCTAGGGGTGGCAGTGCACAGTAAGGAGTATATGAGGCACTAAGCTTTGTCCTGAGCCAGGAACAAGTTCAAAAGAAAGCAACAGCTGTGTAACTCAGACCACAAAAGCAGATCAGAGTCTTATTCCCAGCTCCAGTTCAGTTGGAAGCCTACAGAGGAGTAACTAAAATAAGAATTCCAGACCAAAGAGGGCAGTAGTTCAGTCTCTCTGAACCAGAAGAGTTGTCTAGCTGACTAATAGTGACTAAGTTAAGCAACAGATTACTGGAACTCCAAACAGGGAAAGTTCATAGGTATGTTGCTCAGACCCAGACCCAGGACAGAAACTTACAGGGCTCAAACTAGGAGGACATTGATCAGACTTTACAGCAGATCACACTACTTTGGGAGCACTGAAAACTTACAGGTCCCTAGCCTGAGCTGATCCTAGAATAACACAATACTCAATATCTCCAAGAAAGCAGTAGCAAGAAGGACAAAAGGGCAGCCCAGACATTCTTTCTAGAAGTTCACAGAGGCCAGCCTAACAAAAAAAAAAAGTCTTAAATGAGGAAACAGGCTGAAATAATAAACAAATAAAAAAAGAATCTCACTATAAGGAGCTATTATTCTGACAAGGATACTCAACATACAAACCAGATTAAGAGAATGACCTCAAATGTCTACAAACAAAGCCTACACACACACACACACACACACACACACACACACACACATACACACACACACACACACCATTGGCACAAACTGAATTAGAAGTCATGGAAAAGATGAAGCAAGAGGCTTTTCATTTTAAATATTTTAACAAATTAAGAGAGAGAACTAGAGAGGAAAATTGGAAGAAAAATGAGTGCTAAGGAAGAGAAAATTAGAAAGAGAATTAAGAGCTTAGTGTAAGAAGTACAAAATCTTTTCAAAGTAAGAAACAACCTAGAAATTGATTGATCAAATAAAAGTCAGTGATTTTTTATGAGACAACAAGAAATATTAAAACCAAATCAAAAAACTAGAAAAAAATGGAGGAAAATGTCAGGTTTTTCATAGGAAAAACAACTGACCTACAAAATAGATTAAGAAAGGGCAATTTAAGAATCATCGAGCTACCTGAAAGCTATGACCAAAAAAAGGAGCATAGACATCATACTTCAAGAATTCATAAAAAAAAAATTGTATTAGAACCAGAGGCCAAAATGAAAATGAAAATAAAAAGAATCCACTGGTCATTTCCAGAGAGAAACCCTAAAATGAAAATTTCCAGGACCATCATACCAAAATTCAGTTCTTTAAGGTCAGAGAAAACATACCACAAGTAGCCAGAAATAATTCAAGTATGAGGAACCACAATCAAGATCACACAAGATTTAGGAGATACCACAATAAAAGAATAGAAAACAGTCCTACAAAATAAAAAATGAACCTTTATTGAAACAGAGGGTTCTCAAGCATTTCTGAAGAAAAGACCAGAGCTTCATAGAAACCTTGAAGTGGAAATGCAGGAATCAAGAGAAACATAAAAAGGTAAACACAAGTGAACAATAACAAGTGAAAAAAATATTTATACTCTAATAATAGGAGATGATTCATATGTCCCCTCAGAACCCTATCATCATCAGGGGTCATAGAGGGAATCTAATTAAACAGAGAGCCTAGGAATGATTCTATTATATTTTTCTTATCTTAAAAGAAGAATGGAAAGGGAATGGAAAAGGAATACTTTGGGGGAGTGGGAAGGAAAAAGAAGAAGGATGAGGAAAATTATTTCACATAATTGGAACGTACAAGTAAAAGTCTATACAAAAAAGGAGGAAGCAGTTGGGGGAGTATCACTGGAACCTCACCCTCTTCTGAACTGGTACAAAGAGGGAAGAATGCACACAAAAAATATATTGAAATTGAAATTTCAATATTGAAATTGAAATATATTTTGCTTAACACAGAAACCGGGGAAAAGCAAGAGAGGGGAATAAGAGGTAAGGTAGGTTAAGGTAGGCAGCTTATGTAGCACAGTGGATAGAGTACCAGGCCTGCAGTCAGGAGGACTCATCTTCCTAAGTTCAAAGATGGCCTCAGACATTTACTAGTTGTGTGACCCTGGGCAAGTCACTTAACTCTGTTTCCCTCAGTTTCCTCATCTGTCAAATGAACTGGGAGAAGGAAATGGCAAACCAATCCAGTATCTTTGCCATGAAAATCTTAAATGAGGTTACAAAGAGTCAGACATGACTGAAAAATGACTGGAAAAAAAAATATTAAGAAAGGAATTGGTCCCAAGCAAAACAAACTCTAATTCATTAAAGATGTACAAAAAGATTTATAGTAGCTCTTTTTAGAGTGGTCAAGAATTGGAAACTGAAGGGGTTGGTCCTTAATTAGGGAATGGCCAAACAAGTTATCATATACTAATGTGATAGGATACCACTGTACTATAAGAAATGATAGGGTGGCTAGGTGGCGCAGTGAGTAAAGTGCCAGCCCCAGAGTCAGGAGAACCTGAGTTTGGTTCCGGCCTCAGACACTTAACACCCACACAAAAAAACTAGCCGTGTGACCTTAAGCAAGTTACTTAACCCCAATTGTCCTCTAAAAGGCAAAAAAAAAAAAGAAATGATGAAGAGGCTTGTTTCAGAGAAAACTCGGAAGATCTATGTGCACTTCTGCACAGTAAAGTAAGTATCATCAAGAGAATAATTTATGCATTAACGAGAACATTGCAAAGACAAACAACTTTGAAAGACTTAAGAATTCTGATCAGTACAATGACCCACCACAGCTCTGAAGAATCATGATAAAAATATGCTACCCACTTCCTGATAGAGGAATAAACTCAGAATACAGATTGAGACTTATTTTTCTGGACATGATGCATGCCGGAATTTGTTTTGCTTGACTATACATACTTGCAACAGAATTATTATGGGTTTTTCCCCTTTCTTTTTCAATAGGGAAAGAGGTAGGAGGAACAGAGAACTCATTTTCATTGACTGAAAAACTAAAATTTTTTTTTTAAGTTCCAGTGGTTCCCTATTGCCTCTAAGATCAAATACAAATTCCTCTGTTTAGCATTTAAAGTCTTTAATCATCTGATTCCAATATATTTCTATAGACATTTCATATTACTTTCCTTTACAAAGTTGATACTGCAGGAAAATAGGTCTAATTGCCATTTCCCACACATGACATTGCATCTCTCCACTTAAAGTCTTTACACAGGTGTTCCTAAACCTGGTATGCTCTCCTTCCTCATATCCGCCTCTTGAAACCTCTAAATACTTTTGTCTCCGTTCAAATGCTGCCTCCAATAAGAAGCCTTTTCGAATTCCCACAGCTGTTAGCTTTCCCTGCCCCAACCAACAATTATTATTTATTTATATATTTATTATATGTTATATATAATGTATTATTTGTATTTTTTAATTTATTTATCTGTATACATATGAATTCCCTATCCCCTTCTTCCCAGTTGTGCCTTCTCCCACCCCTACTCCCAAACCCCCTTCCCCCCAGTGCATAGAATGTAAGTTCCTTGAGGACAGGGACTTTCATTTTCATCATTATACCCCTAGCACACAGCCATATGGTAGGTGTTTAATAAATGCTTAATTGAATTGAATTACTTAAGGTTTTGCATATAGTAAGTCTTAAACTATATTTGTTAAGTTAATATGATTTTTCTTTCCAATACAACTACAGCCTTCTGAGTTGGCATCAGAGAGCAATCCCCACCTTCTGCTCAACAAGTGCAACAGGACATGCATTCTGGGGGCTTGGGTAAGCTGCCCAAACCAGAATCTACTCTTGGGCCTTTAACTACAAATCCCACCCCACCTTCATCTCTTTGCCATCCCCACCTATTTCAGCCTCAGGGCTGGTTTCGGACAGCCTAACCAAAGGTCCTCTGTGACTTTGACAAAGGGACCCTGATACTTTAACTCTTCCTATAATCCCCAAACCTGCTACCCCTATAATTCTGGTGTTCTGACCCTCTGTAATGCTGCTTCTTCATGGGGGTTCCCTCCCATGTTCACAGTGACTCCTTACAAATCAAAAATCAATGAACAAGAGTATCTAAGACAGAGGCAGAGAAGGCCTCTAAGACCCTAAAGAGTGGGGGCTTCTATCAACTTAGGCAAGCCTTCTTGGGACTCAGTTTCCCCAAATGTAAAATAATGGGGGAGGTGGACTGGATGGCGTAAAAGGGAATTAGTCAAACTTCCTGGTGAACAGGTGAAAGTAGCAACAGACAGTTACCTAGACAAATGTTGAAAAGAAGAACCTGTTCAACAGAGCTCAGTTATGATCCTAATGGATGGAACTGGGTTTTGGGAAGCACTGTAGAGTCAGAGAACTTAACCAAGTATATCCTGGCCTTAGGAACTCTTCTCTTCAGGCAGTTGGGTCAGGCTGAACTCACAGGCAGCTCCTTCCCAACCTACTACTCCAGTTTTTAGGCCTCTGTGGAAGAGAAGGCACTCACAGGAGACTGATAGCCCTCCAAAATCAGCCACACGTTCAGATTATAATGATATGCCAGTAAATCTGTGGATACTGATTGTCACCCTTGGGCCATCATTACTCAGGAAATCCTGGTTAAAGTGCCAGACCTATGTGGCAAGTGACCATGCTTATTTATGAGGTTTTGAAAAAAGTAGTCATTCATATAGCCTCAAGCAGAGTAGAGTTGAGCAGAGACTATATACATCCAGAGAGCCACAGAAGGGGAGAGGATGGAGAAATGGGCTCAGCAGGGAGCCAGCTTGGTGGGAGTAGCATGATAACATCATGAGATGAAATCAGTAGTCCTGCAGTGCCAGAGGCTTGACCTCTCCTTGCATATTTCCTATGTATGTCTACTTTTCCCACAATGATGGTTCATTTATGGAAGAGTATGCTGCCACATTTGTAAGAGAAATATTTAGTAGCTCCTTTCCTTACTTAAGATTATCATTTCTTTATTTTTAACTGTATCCTCTGGCTAACCACAAAAATACACATCAGTAGAAGCTTATGAGCTATAATTTTGAGTGGATATAGACCAAAGAGTACCTTAAACCTCTAGGGGATCTGCTCTATGAATTACAAATTGCCCCTCAATGCTATGTCAAGAATTTGAATGCCTGTTGCACGAAAGAAGGACTAGACTTGATCTAGCTATATCCAGAGAGAAGAACTAAGAGGGATAGTGGGACTTTCAAAGGAGCAAATTGATACTTGGTATAAAAAAAAACTCATAATTCGTCAAGTTCCTTCATCTCCGTTTGCCTCATTTTCCTTAACTGTAAAATAGGACTACTCATAGTACCTACATTCTAGGGTTACTTTGAAGATCAAATTATATATTTATAAAGTACTTGACACAATGCCTGGCATATAGTAGGTGCTTAATAAATGCTTGCTTCCTTCTTTGTCATTCATTGATTCTATTAAAGCCTTTTTGACAAATGGAAAGAATACCTTTTATCATAATTAAAATGCTACAGCAGTCCTGTATCCCCTCTAAGAATGGCACAAGGGAATCTCTAGTCAACTGAATTTTCTTCATTCCCAGACAAAGCACCTCCCCTGAATTCCTGCCTGTCCTCCTTCTCTAGAGATCTGCCCTACACCACCCAAAAGAAAACAGGCTATTTTTCCTCTTTCCTTTAAGCCAGTCCTAAGCAACCTGTACCCAGTGGACTCTGTCCTTGACTTCATCTTGGACCATAGGCCACCTCAGAACTCCTTTTAAGTGAAAGGAACCTATCCCTAGCCCTCCTAATTTTACATATTTCTTCTTCCTACAAAATAAAATTCTCAGCCCTGACTTGATATATCTGCCCCCAAAGTGAACAAAAAAGAAGAAGGGGAAGGGAAGCAAGAAGAAAAAGGATAAAGAGGGGGAAAGTTTATCTTCCAGGAAGAAGGGTTGTTTCCTAGTCCCTAAAAAGTTTACTAATTATATAAAACCCTTCCAGGCAATGTATGCACTGATGTTTCCCACAATTCTTCCAAGAGGAATCTGGATGGGGGACTGGAGGTGAGAACCATAGACCTAGTTAGCATTGTGATTACACTGAGATTTTCCAGAATTCTATTGTAGAAAGATTATATTTTTACAAGCATTCCAAAGTTGATTTTGCTAAGTAATTTAAGTTATATGAGACTCAAACAACCTAGTTTATTACATGGGCCCCTTGTGGAGGACTTGATAGTGGGGCATGAACAAAAATCACAAAGAATGAAAGGCAATCAACAAGTATTTATTTATAAAATGCCTATGCATTAATGGAGGCAATACCAAAAAGATGAGCTCCTATATATATTAAAATATCAAATTAAGTATTTATATAAATGGCTATAATTAGGACATAATATTGTACTCCCTCAGAACTAGTTATGGGGCATAATGCATGTTTATAAGATAGGGATAGTTTTATAAGAAATTATGAGGAATATATATGGAATAAAATACCATTTTATATGCATATAGGGACTATAACTGTGATTAAATTAGTATAGGAAAGTCCTAGACAGGGAAACTTTCTCTTCCAGCAAGCTGGCAGCTTGTAATTTACACTCTTAGAACACTGAGACATCAAGCAACCTGTCCAGGGTCACACAGCCAGTATGTCTCAGAGGCTGAACTTGAACTAAGGTCTTCCTGGGCCAGATACCAGTGCTCTAAACACTATGCCATGCTGCCTCTGTTTAGAAGATAGTAACAAGGGGCAGCTAGGTGGCACAGTGAATAGAGCACCGGCCCTGGAGTCAGGAGGACCATAGCTCATATGTATATGGTGCTTTAAGGTTTACAAAGCACTTTGCATACATTATCTCAAGGATCCTTTCCAAAAAAAAAACCCCAAAAACCCAGTGGGGGAGGTGCTGTAATTAACCCCATTTTACAGATGAGGAAACTAAGAATGAAAGAGGTTAAATGGCTAATCCAGGGACACACAGCTAATAAGTTCCTATTTCTTCCTGACATCACCACCTTATGACCTTAAGATGAAAGGTCCTAGGAAGCTACAGAACATGCAAAGTAACTGAAGCAGTGGAAGCAGTGAACAGCATCAATCAACAAACATTTATTAAGTGCCTTCACTATTACCAGACGCCACTAATTCAGAGACAAAAACTAAACAGGCCCTGACCTCAAGAAGCTTACATTCTGCTAAAGGAGACAACATGTCCACATATAGGTGTATACAATATGTATATGTGTGTAAATAAGTACACACAATTAATACAGAGTAATTTGAGGGGAGGCATTAGTAGTTGGGGGGAGTAGGAAAGGCTTAATGTCAGAGGGGGCAGTCACTGAGCTCTAAAGCAAAACTAGGGATTCTAAGAGGTGGCCAGAGTTTGCACATTCCAGGCCTGGAGGACAGACAGCTTTGGGCAAAGGCATCAAATGGGAGACGAAAAGGCATGTAGAGAGAATAGCAATCCACCAGTTTAGCCAGCACATACAAAGGAGAGAGGACTCTGGAAAGATGGCAGAGGAAGATTTGGCTTTACAAATTTCCTCAACAGAAAAAGACAGAACATTGCCTCAGAGCAGCAGAAATAAACACAGGGTAAAGCAACTGTCCTCCTCAAATGATTTGAGAAGACCCCAGGAAAGACCCAACCTCCTGTGGTGGAGGTTTGGCCTAAGTGCAAACACTTCCAGGCCAACTCTGCAGAATCAACAAAAAACAAGCCTCAGCCTTGGAAACTTTCTTCTTGCAGACAGTGTGGGGGTCTACCAGCTGAGTAGGAAAAGATGGGAAATCTACTGTTAAGGGATTCTGGGCACAGGTGTGCTAATAAGACCCAACCCAGGCTGTGGCTGTAGAAGGAAGTAGTTACCACACACGAGTGCAGTAAGGAGGGGCAGGGACCCTGGTGGCTGTGGGCACTTGCAGGAAAGCAGAGTCCTTGGTTTCAGTTGCTGGGCAGAGATTACAGCTCTAGTTTGTAACCACCAGAGGGACAGCAGGGACCAAGATCATTTGTGGCATAGTATGGCTGGGGGCCCTAGCTGTGGCTTAGGAGTGGAAAGGAGAGTCCAAGGTTGGGCCCTGAGACAGACCTGAGGCTTGGGCATCATTTCCCATATCTGAGGACTACAACTTGATTACACTGATAGCTGCTCAAAACAAAATAAAACAACAAACAAACAAACAATAAAAAAAAAGAAGTAAGCTAAGGAGAAAGGACCCAAACATAGATAGTAACTATGTGGATAAGGAAGGTCTGGGTTCATATTCAGAGGAAGATAATGGAATTCAGAAAGCCACTCCTTTTTCAATGAGAAATGTCAAATGGTTCTCAATGCAAAAAGAGTTCTTGAATAATTCAAAAAGGACTTTAAAAATCAAATAAAAGAGACTGAGGAAAAATTAGGGGGAAAAAAAGAAAAGCAATCTAAGAAAATTATGAAAAGCAAGTCAACCAATTGGATATAGAGAATCAAAAACTTAAGGAAGAAAATAATTCCTTGAAAACCAGAATTGGGCAAGGGGAAGCTAATAATGTTCTAAGGCACCAAGAAACCATAAAACGAAATCAAAAGAATGAAAATATAGAACAGAAAGTGAAATATCTCATCAGAAAAACAACTGATCTGGAGAACAGATCAAGGAGAATAAGAGTAAGTCAGATAAGAATAGTCAGACTAAAATTATAATAAAAAAAAAGAATCTTGATACAACATTACAAGAAATTATGAAGGAAAATTGCCCTGAAGTTCTAGAACAAGAAAGCAAAGCAGAAATAGAAAAAAAAATCCATCCAGGTGGCTAGGTGGTTCAGTGAATAGAGCACCGGCCCTGGAGTCAGGAGAACCTGAGTTGAAATCCAGCCTCAGACATGTAACACCAAAAAAAACAAACTAGCTGTGTGACCTTGGGCAAGTCACTTAATCCCAAATGCCCTCTAAAAAGCAAGAAAAAAAGGGGGGGGGGGGGAAATAATCCACCAATTACCACCTGAAAGGGATTCCAGGAGGAAAACTTACAGGAATATCATAGCCACGTTTCAAAGCTGCCAGGTCAAGGAGAAAATATTGGAAGCCACAAGAAAAAAACAATTTAATATCAAGGAGCTACAATAAAGAGTACATAAGACCTTGCAGCTACTATTTTGAAGGACTACAGGTCTTGAAGTACCAAATTCCATAGAGCAAAAGAGCTGGGTTTATGACCAAGGGTAACTTATCCAGAAAAATTAAGAATAATCCTGAATGAAAAAAATAATTGAAATTTAATGAACTCAAATATTTCAGGTTTTTTGTGATAAAAACCCCAGAACTTAAGGGAAAATCTGATATACAACATCCAGGAGAAATATAAGGCAAAATAAGAGACTCAATAAAGTCAAAATGTTTATTTCTTAGATATGAAAATAGTATCATTTCTTTTATAACTGTTATTTATATTTGGGTAGCTTGAAAGACTCAGCTGAGCTGAGTATGATGAGGTAATTCTAGAAAAATAAACTGTAGGGAGAGATAAAAAGGAGTAATTATCTCATACAAATGAGGCATAACAGGGGTGGCCAGGTGGCACAGTGAGTAAGAGCACCAGCGCCAGCTTCTGGAGACCTGGGATCGATTCTGGTCTCAGATACTCGTCACCCACACAAAAATAACTGGCCGTGTAACCTTGAGCAAGTTACTTAACCCCGAATGCTTGTGATAGTAATGGCAATTAAAGATTCCCCTGTATTGGCTTGGTTTTCAAATTGATTGTGTTAAAACCCAGAGTTTGTTAATCCCACCT
>NW_027187393.1:3804486-3862587 GCF_028583685.1 Petaurus breviceps papuanus
AGGTGGGATTAACAAACTCTGGGTTTTAACACAATCAATTTGAAAACAAAGCCAATACAGGGGAATCTTTAATTGCCATTACTATCACAGATCCTCATGACAACCTTGTGAGTTGTGCTATTATAATCTTCATTTTACTGTTAAGGAAACTGAGGCTAAGGCTAAGTGACTTGCCCAAGGTTACACAGCTAGAAAGTATCTAAGGCTGGATTTGAACTCGTGTCTTCCTGACTCCAGGTCTAGTGTTCTATCCACTGTACCACCCACTTACCTAAGATATGCACACTTTAATAACTTCTGGGACATAATTCCAAATTGTTTTCCAGAATGGTTGCAGCAACTCACATCTCTACCAAGAGCACATTAATGTGTTTGTTTTCCCACAGTCCTTCTAGCATTTGTCATTTTCCTTTTCCTGTCAGTTCTGCTAATCTGATGAGTATAAGGCAGAATGTCAGAGCTGTTTTAATATTCATTTCTCTAATTACTAATGGTTAAGAGCATTTTATTTTAAAATGTGGCTATTAATAGCTTTGATTTACTGAATTTACTGAAATTTACTGAATTTACTGAAAGCTGACTTCATATCCTTTGATCATTTATCAGTTGGGGAATGGTTCTTATTCTTATAAATTTTAATCTGAATCTATCTCATATATATATATATATATATATATATATATACATCTTGGAAACTGATAGCAAAGATTTTTTTTCCACTTACCTGCTTTCCTTTTAATTTTAGCTGCACTAGTTTCATATGTGCAAAAACTTTTTAATTTTATGTTATCTAAACTTTCCATTTTTAACTTCTGTAACCATCTCTATCCATCTCCATTCCTTATTTGGTCATAAACTCTTCCCTTACCCAAAGATCTAAAAGGTAATTTGTTCCTTGCTTCTCTAATGTGTCTATGGTATCACCCTTTATATCTACAGATAAGTAGCCATTTGGAGTTTATTTTGGTATATAGTGTGAGATGTTTGGTCTATACCTAGGTTCTGACAGATTGGTTTTCAGTTTTTTCAACAGTTCCTAATAGTAAGTTCTTACTCCCAACAGTTAGGATCTTCAGGCTTATCAAACACTAGGCTACTGTGCTGGGGCACATAGGTGGTACTATGCTGGACCTAGAGTCAGGAAGACCTGAATTCAAATCTGTCCTCAGATACTTATTAGCTGTGTGATCCTGGGTAAGACACTTAACCCTGTTTGGCTCAGTTTCTTCATCTGTAAAATGATCTGGAGGAAGAAATGACAAACCATTCCTGAATCTTTCCCAAGAAAACCCCAAATGCAGACACAGAGTCAGACATGACTAAACAACAAGGCTACTATACTTGTTTATTTCTTTATATTAAGTACATAATCTAATCCACTGATTACTCTCTTTCCAAATTGTTATGATGATTACTGCTTTGTAATACAGTTTGAAATCTAAATTTTCTAGGACCTCTTCCTTCTTACCTTTTCTTCATTTCCCTTTAGATTCTTGACTTTTGCTTCTTTGGATGAATTTTATTATTTTTTTCAAAGAGATCCTTTGGTAGTTTGATCGGTATGACATTGACTAAGCAAATTAATTTAGGTATATTGTCCATTTTATTATATTGGCTTGATCAACGCACAAGCAATTAATGTTTCTCCAGTTATTTAGATCTGTCTTTATTTGTATGAAGAGGATTTTGTATTTCATTTGTATTCAAATAGTTCCTGTGTGGGTCTTGACAAGTAAACCCCTACTTATTTTATACTTTCTGTAGCTATTTTAAGTGAAATTTCTCTATTTCTTCCTGCTGGATTCTGTTGGTAACATACAGAAATTTGTAACTCAAAATCTTGTGGAAATGAATGTTGAAAACTAAAAATAAAGAAATAAAAGATTTAAAAAATGATACAGTTTGGAAATTTTCAAAATTAACTAATTCAGGTAAAATGCTACTCTCCCTTTACCTCCACAGTTACCTTTGACATCAGCAATACTACATTAGAATTAGATGACTTATGTGGGTTTGCTTCATATCCTGCAATTCTGATGAAGTTAATAGTTTAATTTTTTAGTTAACTCTCTAGGGTTCCCTAAATAAATCATCATATCATTTGGAAAAAAGAGATAATTTTATTTCCTCTTTGCCGATGTTTATTCCTTCATTTTTTTTCTTTTCTTGTCACTATAATTAGCATTTCAGTAGCACTTGTTTTATATAGATTAGGATGGTTTCCTTTTAAGAAGGCAAGCGGGTCATTTATGGGATAAACATTGGTTTGGCTTCCTTAATACTAGAGGCATAAAAGATTCATCCTATAAGGAGTTGATGTCTGAAGTTTTGAGGAATTTCCATTGTCCTCTAGAGATACCTTTCTAATGTAGTATTGCTGATGTCAAAGGTAACTGTGGAGGTAAAGGGAGAGTAGCATTTTACCTGAATTAGTTAATTTTGAAAATTTCCAAACTGTATCATTTTTTAAATCTTTTATTTCTTTATTTTTAGTTTGCAACATTCATTTCCACAAGATTTTGAGTTACAAATTTTCTCCCTGTCTTTCCTCTGCCCCCACCCCAAGACAGCAAGCCTACTGAATATCCTCTCCCCCAATATGTTCTCTCTTATATCCCCCCCTTCCTCCCCTCCCCCAACTTTCTAGCAGGGCATGGTGGATTTCTATACCCCAGTGCTCGTATATTCTTATTTCTCAGTTGCATGTAAAAAGCAACGTTTTTAAACATTTATTTTTAGAACTTTGATTTCCAGATTCATTCCATTCTTCCCTCCTCACACACCCCCACTGGGAAGACAAGCAATTCAATATAGGGTGTACATGTAAAATTATGCAAAATGTTTCCATAGTAGTTATATTGTGAAAGACTAACTATATTTCCCTCCATCCTAGACTGCCCCCCCACTTATTCTATTTTCTACTTTGACCCTGTCCCTTTTCAAAAGTATGTGCTTCTAACTACCCTCTCCCCCAAGCTGCCCTCCCTTCTATCATTCCTCTTATCCCCTTCCCCCCTACTTTCCTGTAGGGTAAGATACTCAATTGAGTGTGTATATTATTCCCTCCTTAAATGAAATTCAGTGCTCTTCCCCTCCATTATAACAGTTTTCTCTTGCCTCTTTTATATGAGATAATTTACCCTATTCTATCTCTCCCTCTCCCCTCGCATTATATTTCTCTCGCCTCTTAATTTTACTTTTTAGATATCATCCCTTCCTATTCAACTGATCCTGTGCCTCTGTATATGTATATATGTACACACATATACACATACATAGGTATTTATACACACATATACCATCCTATACATATATATTCCCATCAATTATATTCATACTGAGAAAAGTCTCATGAGTTACAATTATCATTTTTTCCATGTAAGAATGTAAATAGTTCACCTTTAATAAGTTCCTTATAATTTCTTTTTCCTGTTTCCCTTATCATGCTTTCTCATGCTTCTTGTATTTGAAAGTCAAATTTTCTGTTTAGCTCTGGTTTTTTCATCAAGAATACTTGAAAGTCCTCTATATCATTAAATGACCATATTTTCCCCTGAAGCATTATGCTCAGTTTTTCTGGGTAGGTGATTCTTGATTTTAATCCTAGCTTCTCTGACTTCTAGAATATCATATTCCAAGCCCTTCTATCCCTTAATGTAGAAGCTGCTAGATCTTGTGTTATCCTGATTGTGTTTCCACAATACTCAAATTGTTTCTCCCTGACAGCTTGTAATATTTTCTCCTTGACCTGGGAACGCTGGAATTTGGCTACAATATTCCTAGGAGTTTTCCTTTTGGGATCTTTTTGAAGAGGTGATTAGTGAATTCTTTTAATTCCTATTTTGCCCTCTGGTTCTAGGATATCAGGGCAATTTTCCCTGAGAATTTTTTGAACGATGATTTCTAGGCTCTTTTTTTGATCATGGCTTTCAGGTAATCAAATAATTTTTAAATTATCTCTCCTGGATCTATTTTCCAGGTCAGTGGCTTTTCCAATGAGATATATCATTTTTATTATTATTATTATTTCAAATGCTTTATTAACTTCTGGTTTACATCATTCATTTCTGCCAGATTTTGAGTTACAAAATTTTCCCCCATTTTTCCCCTACCCACCACCCCAAAATAGCAGTCCCACAGGATATCCCCTCCTCCAATCTGCTCTCTCCCATATCTTCTCCCATACCCCCTTCAACTTTTCCAGTAGGGCATGGTGGATCTCTATGCCCCAATGCCTGTATATCTTATTTCCCAATTACATGTAAAATAGTATTAATAATTGTATTTATATTTTTAAACATTTGATTCTGAAACTTTGAATTCCAGATTCATTCCCTTCCTCCCTTGTCACCCACCCTTACTGGGAAGATAAGCAATTCAGTATAGGTTGTACATGTGTAGCTATGCAAAACATTAACATAGTAGATATATTGTAAAAGACTGACTATATTTTCCTCCCTCCTATCCCACCTCCCACTTGTTCTATTCTCTACTTTGATCCTGTCCCTTTTCAAAAGTGGGTGCTTCCAACTTACCTCCCCCCCAACCTGACCTCCCTCCCATCATCCCCCCTCTAATCCCCTTCCCACCTACTCTCTTGTAGGGTGAGATACCCTATTTAGTGTGTATGTCATTTCCTCCCTGAGCCAAATTCAATGAGAATAAGGTTTTGCCTTTTTGCCTTCCTGTTCTTCCCCTCCACTGTAACCATTTTCCCTTGCCTCTTCTATGTGAGATAGTTACCCCCATTCTGTCTCTCCCCATCTCCTCTTGTTATATTCCTCTCTCACCTTTTAATTTTACCTTTTAAGTATCATCCCTTCCTATTAAATTGGTCCTGTGCCCTCTATCTATGTATACCTGTGAACATATATACACACATTCACATATATATTCATATGCCCATATACCCTCCTATATAGACATATATATATTTCTTTTCCCTTCAACTATTTTCATACTGAGAAAAGTTTCATCAGTTACAATTATCATTTTTCCATGTAGAAATGTAAATAGTTCAACTTTTATAGGTTCCTTATGATTTCTTTTCCCTGTTTACCTTCTCAAGCTTCTCTTGCTTCTTGTATCTGAATGTCAAATTTTCTATTCAACTCTGGTTTTTTCATCAAGAATGCTTGAAAGTCCTATATCCTCTGAATGAGCATATTTCCCCCTGAAACATGATACTCAGTTTTGCTGGGTAGGTGATTCTTGGTTTTAAGCCCAGCTCCTTTGACCTACAGAATATCATATTCCAAGCCCTTCGATCCTTCAGTGTAGAAGCTGCCAGATCCTGTATTATCCTGATTGTGTTTCCACAATATTCAAATTGTTTCTTCCTGGCTGCTTATAATATTTTCTCCTTGATCTAGGAATTTTGGAACCTGGATATAATATTCCTAGGAGTTTTCTTTTGGGGATCTTTTCAGGAGGTGATTGGTGGATTCTTTCAACCTCTATTTTGCCCTCTGGTTCTAAAACATCAGGGCAGTTTTCTTTGAGAACTTCCTGCAGGATGATTTCTAGGTTCTTACTTTGATCATGGCTTTCAGGTACTCCAATAATTTTTAAATTATCTCTCCTGGATCTATTTTCCAGGTCAGTGGTTTTTCCCATGAGATATTTCACATTGCCTTCTATTCTTTCATTTGTTTAGATCTGTTTAACAGCATCTTGATTTCTCATAAAGTCACTAGCTTCCATTTGCTCCAATCTAATTCTGAAGGAATGATTTTTTTCAGTGAGCTTTTGAGATTCTTTTTCCATCTGGCAAATTTGGCTTTTTAAGGCATTCTTCTCCTCATTGCCTTTTTGAGCCTCTTTTGCCATTTGAGTTAGTCTATTTTTTAAGGTGTTATTTTCCTCAGTCAGGCTATTGACTCTCATTTCATAATTTTCTTGCATCATTTTTATTTTTCTTCCCAATTTTTCCTCCACTTCTCTTATCTGCTTCTTAAGCTCCGCTATGGCCTGTAATCAGCTTGTATTTTTCTTTGAAGTTTTTGGTGCAGGAGTTCTGACTTCACTGTCTTCCTTCTGTTCCATGCTTTGATCCTTTTTGTCACCAAAATAGGAGTGTAAAGTTGGGGTACTCTGTTTATTTTGCTTCCTTTGCCTGCTCATGTCACCACTTAATCACTTGACCCCTGGGCTTTTTGCCACAATAGGACTCTGGGACCAGACAGGGGAGCTTCGTACCAAATGGTTTTCTCAGCTGACAAAGGTATTAGTTGGGTGCCCTCTCTGAAGCCTCCACATGCCCTGGCAAGCTGGTCGCACACCCCAGGATCTCCACCCTAGACAGCAATCCAGATCCAAGCAGGTTAAAGCAAGAGTGATTACCCCTCAGACTGGTCGCTTGGTCCCCCTATACTCTGCAGACCAGGAGCTGAAGCTGCCAGGTGGATGCAACTGCAGGGCCATGGGCTCCTCAGCGGCTTCTCGCACTCCCAACTACTGGATCCCAAAGTCCACACTACACTGTCCTCTTACTTTGTCCTTAGCATCTATGTGTTGATAATTCTGGAAACCACCACAGCTGCTGGTGATCTGGAGTCCCTCCAGCCAGTGCTTGGTCAGGCCAGCCCTGGGGCTAAAATCTCTGGCTTGCTTGGGGCTGGGCTTGGCTCCCAGAGCACTGTGCTGGCCGATTCCTTCTGTGTCATTTGTGTCCTTCTGGTTCCATGCTTTGATCATTTTTGTCCCCAAAAAAAGGATTCTATGGTCTGATTGTGCTTCCTCTGCTTGCTCATCTTGCCAGCCAATTACTTGACTTTTGAGCTCTTTGCCACAGTAGACCTCTGCTTCCAGAGTGGAGAGAGCTGTGTTCCAAATTGCTGATGTTTTCCGCAAATGTTGTCAGAGCTATGAGGAGGGCAGACTCTCTATAGCCACCACAAGCTTTGGCACACTGGTGTTCCTCACCCCAGGACCACCACCCAAGACTAGGACCCAGATCCAAGCAGGTCAAAGCAAGAGCAATTACCCTCTGAACGGTTGCTTGCCTGCTGCCACTATGCCTCTGTCACTCCTCCTCTGCCACCCCTCACCCCAGGGACAGGAGCCAGACAACACTCTTTTGTCACTCAGTTGCAACAGAATTCCCCATGACCTTTTACTTTCTCTTTGACATTTATGGCACCACAGAGGCTTGGTGATTCACTCTCCTGAAGTCTGCTCTGGCCAGTCTGGACCCTGGGATGAGGCCACTCTGGGTCTGGGCCTGTTCAGCTCATGCAGGACTGCTCAGCTCCCAGTCTGGTGCGACAGACCCTTCCTGTTGGCCTGTCAGGCTGCCTTCAGCAGGGGATTTATTTCTCTCTCTCACTTCGTGGTTTGGTAGCTCTAAAATTAGTTTAGAGTCATATTTTATAGGTATTGGAGATGGTTGGAGCAGGAGCTTAAGAAAGTACCTGCTTTTACTCCACCATCTTGTCTCTGCTCCCCCCCCCCCCAACTGTATCATTTTTTAACTTCATTTTAAATGAAGTTGTTTTTATTACATTTTATAGTCCACAAAGTCTCACTTCATTCTCATCCCATACATGAATCACTGCTCAGACCCAAGCTAGACCTGGTCCAGAATAATTGCTAAAGTTCAGAATGTACTGAGACTACTTAAGGAAACTAAAGACAATAAAGGGGTGCTTTTTTGTTTGACTATATTGTGGGAAAAGAGAGGATCAAAGAAGAATAGAAAGAAGTATAGCTTGAGATGGATAGGACAAAGATAACTGACAAAGGAGAGAAAATAGAACTGCTCAATTCCCTTTTTTTTTTCTGTCAAGAAGTATAATGGGGGTAATTAGACTCAGAAGAATCTAATCAATTTGAGTTCTCCCAATCCACATGAGGGATTCGAGGGGACAGACCTTTTCCAGAAGGGAGCTACTCTATATGGCATGAGACCCTTCTCAGGGAGACACAAGAAATATTCAATTGGTTCCCAGTTACTGGGCTTAGGTTGAAGTTGATTTATATATGAGTTGGGTGATAGATATGGACTCTTGTTTGGGGCAGGGGGAACTCCCTGCTTCATGGCCTACAAGTGACTGTGGAAATGGTTCTGGCCTTGAGACTCTTTTCTAAGGCCTCATCTCCCTTGAATATCCAGCAAGGTAGCTAGAGGGAATTTTTCTTCCCACTCCCTCATCTCCACAACAATGGTGAATTTTAGCAGAAGCACATATTGGCACAGAATATATTTGTCCCAGTAAGCCTAAGAATGAAGTCCCTTGATCTTGGAGTTGATAGCTTTTTTCTGCTTTTCTGTTTTCTGAGTACATATCAGCAACTAGAAAGCTTGAAAAAATAAACATTTCAAGCCTTAGAGGTTACCTTGTGAATAATCCTGAGCTCAAGAGCTCCTGAGTTCCAAAGTCCAGGGCCAGCTGCTTTGAGAGAGATTTATTTAACAGGGTATTTCTCAAAGGATTACAATGCAAATAGAGACCTACAGTCAATTCCAGAAGGTCTAGACCTGGCCAACTTTGCATGATAATTGCTATGTATTATGTTCAGATGAATGCAGGTCAGAGATGAATGCAAAATATGAGCAGTCCCACAAAGGGTCTTTACTACCAATGATCAGACCAAAATGGCTAACAGAGAGTTGATAAGCAAGGAGATTGTAAGAGAATACCTATTTGCTCTTGATAAATTTGAGCCATTAAGCCAAGAGGAAGTATATCCTCAGATATGGAAAAACAGATGTTACTGCTGAGGTACTATCAGTAATGTCTGCATGGTCACAAAGAACAAGAGAGGTACTAAAGGAACAGAAGAGATAGATGTCTTGCTTTTTAAAAAGGAAGAGAAGAGGTTGTAAACTATAGACTAATAAATCTGACTTCAAATCCTGAGAAAATTCTATAATTGATCATTAAAGAGATGGTTAGCAAATATCTAAAAAGGAAGTGGCAATCAGAAAAAGAGCACAGCTTCATCATGGTCAGGTCATGTTTGGGTAACCTTATTTCCTTTTTTTTTTTTTTTGACAGTTAATAAACTGATAAAGTGAATACTATAGATATCCTTTACCTAGATTTTAGCAAAGCATTTGATAAAATATCCCATGTTATTTTTGTAGAAAAAATGAAATAACATGTATCAGATGGTAATACAATTAGATGGATTTAGAATTTGTTGAATGGCTAGAATCAAAGAGTAATGATTAATAGTTCAATGTCAACTTGGCAGGCCTCCAGCAGTGTACCAGGAATTTGTGCTTGCCCCTGTGATGATTAATGATTTTATCAATGACTTATAGAAAAAGATGGAATGCTTATCAAATTTTCAGATGATACAAATCTAGGATAGCTAATAAACTGGATAGTAGAGTCAGGATCCCAAAAGATCTTGATAGAGAAGAGAATTTGGGCTGAAACTAGGATGATGATATTCAATAGAAATAAATGTACACTATTATTTTATATTTTGTATTTTTTACTTTTTGGAGGGCAATTGGGGTTAAATAACTTGCCCAAGGTCACACAGCTAGTTTTTGTGTCTGTGTATTAAGTGTCTGAGGACGGAATGAACTCAGGTCCTCCTGACTCCAGGGATGGCGCTCTACTCACTGCACCACATAGCCACCCCTATTTTGTATTTTTTTAAAATCAACTACATGTGGGGTGGCTAGGTGGCGCAGTGAGTACAGCGCCAGCCCTGGAGTCAGGAGGACCTGAGTTCGGATCCAGCCTCAGACACTTAACATACATAAAAAAAAACCTAGCCGTGTGACCTTGGGCAAGTTACTTAACCCCAATTCCCCTCCAAAAAAAAAAAGCAAAAAATTTAAAAAATTAACTACACAAGTATAAGATAAAGAAGAAAAGGTTAATCAACAGTTGTCTGAAAAAAGATCGGGAACTCCTGGTTCAACATGAGCCGATAATGTGATATGGCAGACTAAAAAATTTATGTGAACTTGGGACGCATTTAGAAGCATTTCTTCCAAAAATAAGGTGGTGGTAGTCCCTCACATCCCATATGGGACAAACCCACTGTTCACTTCTCTGTGCCGAAGATTAGGAAGGATATTAACAAGGAATAAAACATCCAGAAGAGGATAACCACCATGATGAAGGGCCTTGTTTCCAACTCATTTAAGGACGAGTTGGAGACATTTAGAATGTTTAGCCTGGAAAAGGGAAGAATAAGAAAGAGAGGAAAGGAAACAAACATGATTTTGTTCAAGTATTTGAAGGGCTGTCACGTAGGATAAGGATTAGAGCTGTTCTATTTGACCCAGAGGAGAAATGATAGCACAATGGGTAGAAATTTCAAAGAGACAAATTTAGGCTTGATATTAGGGGTTGGCAAATAATACTTCCTAAGGTCTTTGAGCAGAGGTTAGATGACTCTCTGGCAGGTAGCAAGGAGACATTGAGCATGGTTGTATTAGATAGACACTAAAGCCTTTTCCAACTTTAAAATTCTGTGATAATGGTCTAGGTGCAGGTTGTAGTCACAGAAAGGGTAGGGTTGGTGTGAGACATTAAAAATCATAATAGGAGAGGTCCCAGAAACTAGGATACCAAATATTAACAATTTAAGTGGCATTTTCCCAGAGCTAGTTGTTAAATCATCAAAGAATATATTCTCTACAGTATTATTTATATAACAACATATTTACCATTACAGCTCTACTTTGGGTTGCCAGATTGAGTCATTAGCTTTCTGTTCTGTTTTGCTTTAAGAAAATTAATGCTTTAATTCACATTTTCAGTTTTTTAGCAATCTGAAAAATAGTCCCTCTGCTTTATTTTGGGTTCCTCTGAAAAAAGGACCTAGTTTCTTGGAACATTTATACTATTCCTAAATAAGACACAGACAAGACAGGTATTCTGGCCAGACTCCAATTCAGGTAATTATATTCCCTTATTCTTAAGTTTTTCTTGTAATTTCAATTATGTAAGTTATTTTTTCACTTCTCCCAGGCCTCTCCTGCTGTTTCACTCTGCAGCTGATAGAGGATGACTTTCAGCTTTCCCTCCAGGCATTGTTGGGTGAAGTGATCCTTACAGTGAGATAAAGGGTGCCAAAAGACCGTTTTTAAGGCTTCAGGGGATCCCATCTGCTCTGGGAAATTCCAATGGAACAAATTTGTACTTCTGTTTTAGAATACACCCTATCTTTCAGTTCCCTATCTCCCATCTAACAATTAGCACAGTATACGGGTCAGAGTTCTGTCAAAATTTGTGGTATCTCCTGATGATTAACTTAGTCATCTGCTTCCCATTCATTCCCCTTATAAGTTTCCCTTCTGGAACTGTCTTAATAGAATCAAAGAACAACAGAGTTGGAAGGTATTTAGAGGTCAGTCTTTTCTAACCTCTCATTCAATATAGGTATCCTTTCTATTACATCATTCTGTTCCCTAAGAACTTCTAGTGATCTTGTGCTCAGAACTTTAAAAGGCAACCCGTTCCATTTTGAAATTGCTCTAATTATTAGGAAGTAATTATTCCTTATGGAATATGCCTACTATTTCCCCTTCCTCTCCCCAGGTCTGAGATCACACAAATCTCCTGTCCCCCCCTATTTGGTGGCATAGTCCTGAAAGATGAATATCTTTTCTCATTCGTTAGATCCCCACCCAGAATTTATTCAGGAAAATCTCCAAAATATAAAGCTTATGTGTAGGTTGCTAGAAATGTAACAGGGTCCTTACACACACACATACACACACACACACACACATACACACACACACTCACACACTCTGAGTAACAAATGCATATCAGAAAGAGACCAAATTTTATTTTACCCCACAGAAAATGAAAGACAAAGGACTTATAGGATCACATAACATGTAAAGATCTCAAAGTAGTCCACAAATTCCCCTAAGAAGGTAATTTAAAATGTGGTTGTGAGAAGGGTAACACCTTGATATTCTGATGAAATTCCTTAACCCACCAGTGTCTCCCAAACTCATAGTGCTACTGTGTGATTAGACTCCATCAGAAGGCAAATACATTTTAGGGCTGCTAGACAGGCTTCTTTACCTTATACCCCATGCAATTATAGTTAATAATATAATAACTCACTACAGTAATAATATAGTCATATAACTATATAGTTACATAATAACTCACTATAGTAATCATAGAGTTATATAATAACTTACTATAGAATAATGAAAACCAAGGTGAGGGAAAGGTTCAATCTCTTGCTTCCCCATGTTGTGACTGTGGCCCTTTATTGATTCTCCAGCTGAAGGGACAACTTGAATAGTCTTCTCTTTCCAACATGCATGCTGCTCAGGAACTCTCTAACTCAGGGCTCCTCTTGAAGGCACCCTTGAAGCTGCCATCTTTTGGATCAGAAAAAAATATATTTTCAATCCATCAACAGCTCCTGGTAGTGGGAAGGTATGTACATGCACAGGCTTCTCCTAAACTGGAAGTAAGTTTCACCCTCAGAGGGAGAGAGCAAAAAAGAAACGATAGCAGCCTGTCAGTTCTCTTGTATAGGCCACCACAGCAAGATAACTCTTCTGATTAGCCTCACTAGAGCTCTGACCAACCAAATCATTTTGGGGCCAGCTCTAGTCATTGGTCTCTATAAAGAGTCAAACAATGGCTTCCAACCAGTCATTTTCACTTGAGGCAACTTCACTCTCCTAGACCTAACCAGGAATTGTATTTTTCTTCTTATGTGCCAATGAGCATGTCCATAATCCAAAAGAAGAAGTGCTTTCAAAAGTCCTAGGCAAAGGCTCACTCTCCTGGAAGTTCATCCAGTAAATTAGGGAACTCTCCTGATCAACCTCCCTTATACTTATGCCAGCTATCTAATTTACCTTGGCCCCACCCAGAAGCCTAAGACACACACCCTACTGGAATGTCTGATATCTTAGACTTATAAGCACTCAATTCATTTCACTAGACAACTTTTAAAAATACTGCAAAAAAAAACTTTTAATACCCCATGTGACTCCACATACCTCTTTTTGAGGGCCTCTCCAGGTCACTTACAGCTTAGAAAATACTATAGACAAAATGAGTAGTCTCATTCCTTCAATGACAGCCTACTAGCAGACATACTGCACTGGAGGTCTCTTATGCTCTTGGATAGTGGGGCCTAACTCAAGGCCTCCTCAACATGTTGCAATGGTCAGCGGTTAATTTAGGTATATAGTATACAAGAAAGGAGCTGAAAAGCTTCTCAGATCTAGCCAGTGCTCACCTTGCCAATCAAAGTGTCCAAAGAAGATGGCATGGAGATAGAATTAAAATGTGATGGAAAGAGCTGATCTAGGAAGTCAGGAGACCTGGATATGAAGACTGGCTCTGCCACTCCCTAAGTGCCTCGATGGCCTTAGACATGTCACTAATTTTGTCCCCTGGTTTTCTTCTCCAGTTCTAAGATTAAAGATCTTATGTTATTCTCATTGGTCAATTCAATTGTTAACTTTTTTTTTTTAGAACCTCCCGTTATCATTATCACCCAGAGAAGGGGCTTGTTTATGTGTGAGTGCTTGCTTTGGTGCTGATGGGAGGACAAGCACTCTGATCCTATACTCAGTGTGATCTCAGTATCTAGCCTCAGCCCAACTTTCCTCCTTAGCGAAGCACTTCCTGACTCCTTAGCTGAAATTTTCCTGAAGCACTTTGTTTGGCTGTCTCCTTTGTCTCTATCACATTTTACCTTGTATTGCTATAATTATTTATATAGACATATCTCCTTGTATTATTGTAATTATTTGTGTAGACATATCACCTTGGTAGACATTAAGTTTCTTGAAAGCGGGGACTTTTATTGTTCATCTTTGTAGTAAGCACTTGATAAATGTTCCTTGAGTTAAACTGTCCTTTCACCACTTCTAGGAAAAGGAAGTATAATTCACCAAAGTACTATACCTTCTAAAATTCTTAGACCCAAGTATAAGACTTTGCTTTTATGCCTTTCACATCCCTCCAATTTTTAGCACTTTACACAGATTCCTTTATGTTTGTCTCTTTTTGTCCAGTCACCCAGAATAAATCTACTCTTCCTCTTACATGGTTATTCCTTCAAATATTTGAAGAATTTGAATTCTTTTTTCTCCTCCAAGTTAAAGTTTTCCAGTTCCTTCAGTTCTTCATATGTCAATTTTCTAGACTATTCATAACCTTAATAACTGGAACCTAAGAAATTTATCTATTCCACTCAGTATCCAAATATCTACCATATTCTTTACAAGTGACCAGTGTCTCTCTTTACAAGTCAGTGTTTCTCCTTAAAAGACATTAATAGCAGGAAACTTTTGTTCCTAAACCACCTTCCATGAGTTTCATTTGACCTGTGATTTCATGTGACTCAGAAGGAAGAAAAACATTTATTACATGCTTATTAAGTGCAAGCACTGTGTTCAGTGCTAAGGATATAAACAGAAAAGCAAAACATTCCTTATACTCAGAAGTGTGGAAACTCCCTTCACCAATGAAGATCAGCAATTCATCTGTAACTTATGTAGTTGCTTGGAACAGTAAAAGATTTAGTGACTTGCCCAGGGTCACACAGCTACTTAATATGTGTCAGAGACAAGACTTAACCTAGGTCTTCCAGACTTCAAGGTCTTCCCTCTTTTCGATACTATTGTCTTTCTGGGTACTATGATGGGATTTTTCCAAAACTGATTAAGTTATCCATGTATGCATATTCTCTAGAAAGAAACTATCAGTATTATAGATATGTTTTACATGACTACACATGTATAACGTATATAGAATTGCTTGCCTTCTCAATGGGGGTGGGGTGGGGAGAGAGAGAGAATTTGGAACTCAAAATTTTAAAAATGAATGTTAAAAATTGTTTTCACAAGTAACTAGGGAAAAATAAAATACTAAATAAAATTGAAAAAAAAACAGGATAGAAGTGTGAATCTTTGTTTCCTGTCCTCTATATGAGGCTCCAGTTTGTCAAGGCTCCTCTTAAACATGGCACCCAAAACTGAAAACAGGATTGTAGAAAGAATCTTAAGAGAACAGAGAATGGCAGGATAGTTACCTCTCTAACATGTCACCTCCACCATTCCCCTTCGGTGAACTCCAGTTCCAGAGGCCCCCTATTGTCTCCATGATTAAATCTAAACTTCTGTGATATTTAAAGCCCTTCCTAACCTGGTCTTTTTTCAACCTTTTCAAACTTCTTATGCTTCACTCACCTCTACAACTGCTATGATCCAGCTGCATTGGCCTATTTGCAGCTTTTTGAACGGAGCACACCATCTCCCAATTCTTTGGAGCTTTTGCATGGTCATTCCGTCATGCCTGAAATGTTCTCCCTTCTTACCTGACTCCTAGCTTCCCTGACTTCCTTCAAGGCTCAGCTCAAATCCTACCTTCTGCAAAAGAACTTTTCAGGTGTCCAATGCTGCTAATACCTTCTCCTCTTAGATTACATTCCATCTACTCTCTATGCAGCTTTTTTCTTTTATTTATTTACTTTTAGTTTACAACATTCAGTTCCACAGTCTCTTAAGTTTCAAATTTTCTCCCCTTCCCTCTTCTTTCCCCTCCCCCCCATAGTGGCATGTAATCAAGAGGTTCTACAAATACCTTCACTTTGAACGCTAGTCATGTTATAAAGGATTATAATAACCAACGGGCTGAACAAAGAGAAAGAAGGGATAAAACAAAACAAAACACAAACCCTCTATATATCTTGAATGTACCTAAATTATTCATACATTATCTCCTCCATTAAAATGGGAACTTGAAGGTGGAGATTGTTTCATGAGTTTTTTGTATCCCCAGCTCTTAGCACAGTGGCTGGTACTCAGCGCTTGATAAAAGCTTGCCGACTGACTCTTTTAAGGAAGTCTACGATTGTATTAGCTTATTTGAGAGCAGAGTTATTTTGAATTCCACTGGGCATTGGGATTAAAACCCCCAAGTCCTTTTGAGGGGAATAGTCTTCCCCATCTTTGACTTGTTTAACCTCCAGTCAACATTATCACTAAGATCAAATGTTTCAAGTCAACTTAACTAACATTTACTGAATCTGGTCACCAACATTGGCAAAGACTACAAAAAAGTAGAATAAGCCATTTTTGGTTGGTTGAATTGAACACACATTTTTTACTTGAATGGGACCAGCTGGGTTGGCAGAATGCCTGCGTGGGGTAAAAGGTAAGAAATCCATCCAATCTGCCCTAGAAAGGAGGTTGGGGAGGGGTGGGAGATGGTGGTGAGAGTGGAGCACTTCTCTAAGTTAAAGTTGGTACCTAGTGAGGGGCCACTCCACACTGGGAGAACCTTAAAATTTATAGTTGGAAAGCTCCCCCCTCCATCACCTCCATATCGATGTCCTCATTTTACAAATAGGTAAACTGAAACCCAGAGACTCATCCACTTGGTTAAGGTTAAAAACTAGTAAGCAGATGAACAAAACCTTGAACATGGATCCTTCAAGCTTCAAACTTGATATCCATTATATCACTTTATTAGTGAGAGCTGCTTCCTCTTCGCCTCTCACCAGTGATAGCGGGCTCTAACTTAGGGTACTTTTCTCTCCGACCCTCCCCCCCCCATAAGCGCTCCTTTCACACGACTCTTGGCTTTAGGCAAGGGCAGGTCTAGGCTACTGCGCCTGCGCGCCAGCTTTCTGCGCTTGGGGGCGGGGAGGCTCGTCTCGAGCTAGCCGGGTGACTGGAGCTCCACCCCCCGCCTTGGTCCTGCTCTCCCTGCTTTCCTTGAGCCGGTCCTCGAGGCGCTTTAGTCTTCGGGTCAGCTTCGCAGGCCGCGCCTTAGTCCCAGCTCCTCACTCACCCCGCCCTCGTTTTCCTCGGAGAATCCCGAGGGGAGGTGCTGCCGCCCCGCCCCCAGAAGCACCCCGCCCTTCCCCGCCCCTCCGCTCTCCTCCCAGGCGGGTCCCGCCTTCCCGATTGGGGCGGAGCGGAGCGGAGCCGCGCTGAGGGCTGGGTCGGGGCTGGAGCGGAGCTGTCTGCCCGGGGCAGTCCTAGTCGCAGCCGCACCGCCCAGGGGCAGGGGCACTGAGTGAGGCGGGGCGCGGAGGGAGGAGCCGCTGCCGCAGCGGCCCCGCCGATTCGTCGCCCGCCTGGGCTCCATGGACCTGTCGCCGATCCGTGCCCGGGGTGTTGCGGGGGAAGCGGGCCGCCCCGGCGCGGCCTCCCCACCCTGACCGACGGGGCGGGGGAATGGGCCGGCAGCAGCCGCGCTGAGAAGCGGCCGCCAGTCCGCTGCTGCCGCCTGTCCTGCCTGGCCCGCCGACCGAGGCTCCGAGCCGCTTGGGCCCCGCGGGCCGCACTGACCCGGCCTGCCCGCAGCGCCTCCTCCCCGCGCGGTTCCTCCGTGCCGGCCCGAGCCCGGGCCTCGTCCCCGGCCCCGTCCTGAGCCCCCGGAGCATGGCCGGCCGCTGGAGGGGGCCCCGGCGGCCTGGCCTGGTCCTCCTGGCCGTGCTGCACTGGTGCCTGTGCGCGGCCGGAGCAGACATCGCGAGCCAGGAGTACTACACGGCGCTCATCAACGTGACCGTGCACGAGCCCGGCCGGGGAGGCCCCTGGACCTTCCGCATCGACCGTGGCCGATACGGCCTCGACTCCCCCAAGGTGGAGGTCAGGGGCCAGGTCTTGGCTCCCCTGCCGCTACATGGAGGTAAGTGGGGCAAAGGCCGGGGCTTCCTCTCCCCTCCCCCTCCCAGCGCAGCGCCTGGCACAGGTGCCTGGCATTCAGTGGGCGCCTAATAAATAGTAATTGCCTTGACTCGGGCGCTTCACCACGTCTGGGGCTTGCAGGTGTGCCCAGGCAGGAAGCACTGGCCGAGCAGCAGACGTAAACCCCTGGCGCTGTTGGAGTGTGCACCTGGCCCAAAGTCCCACGGAGCGCTTAAAACTGCAGCTAGGCCCTCTCACTTGGTGGCATGGGATAGAGCGAAAAGAGCTCTGTGCTTGGCGTTAGAAGACCCGAGTTCGAGTACCAAGGTCTGCTCTTTACCAACTGAGTGACCTTGGGCAAGTTATTGCCCTTCCTTGGATAATAGCTGTTCAAAATAAGAAGGTTGGATTGGATGATCTCTAAATTTCCCTTTCCAGTTGGGATATTCTAGGATTCTGTAAATCTGCAGTATTTGTAAGGAGTCAAAGTTAGGGCTCGGCTTCAATTCGGTGGCCGGTTTCCAAGCGCAAGCGCTGCCAGGACTGTGAGAGCTGCCTGTGTGCAGGCAGGGACCGAGAAGACAAAGGAGGTCTTTGGAGAGAGGAGGGAAACTGTCATGATGGATGGACCCTTAACCACATTTCAGACGCAGCAGGTCTGAAATAAGGGGCTTAATGCTCTGCTAAATTGGACCATGACGTTAGCCATTTCTACCCTCCCATTCTTTATAAATGCTTAAGGGGTGGGTGGTGTTTGACATTTTCAGAATTGCTTTTGGCTCCTACAGTCCTCTTAAAGATTCAGTTTGATGAAATAGAGAATTATCTAGCAGGAGTTCTTTAGCCATGTTTTGTGATGCCAGGCATGCCTACCAACCCCCACCCCTAAAAGGTATTTTGAGTAATTGTATTGTATGTAGTTCTATTCAAGCCTTTTGGCCTTATCCTGATGTTTGACTATCATCCAGGCTGAGTGAATAATCCATAGTATCATAGATCTAGCACAACTTTCTCCTTTTATAGAGGAGGTTACTGAGGGGATAAAACATTTAGGGAAAAGTTTAGTATCATATTGTATGAACCAAAGGTTAGAAATAGATTACTAAGAGAGGTTTTTCTCAAAAAATTAAGTTGCAAAGTATGGGTTATGAAGTACACACTTTTGAAAAGTGGTGATCTAACCCAGGCTCTACTTGGAGATACTGAAAAGTGTATTTTTTTTTTAAATTTCATTCTCATTGTCTTGAAATAGACAATCTAGGGGGCCTAGTAATGGTTTTAATAATACTTTAAAATTCTAATATTGTTTTTTAGAGGAACTTTCTCCACAGTTGCTAATTCTGGGAAATGGATTTGGTTGGTTGGTTTGATGTATATAGATAACATTTTTTAAGGAATGGGAGGACTTTATTTTTGCAGAATCACAGAAATAGTTGGAAAGAATCTCAGAGGCTATCTAATCCAGTCCCACAACATAATATCTTCCCCACAACATAAATACAGGATATGTGGCCATCTGACCATTGCTAGAAGACTTTTAATGAGGGGGAGCCCACCACCTCCCCAGGCAGCTTATTCCACTTTTGAAAGCTCCAATTATCCAAAAGTTTTTCCTCACATCAAACCTAAAATTGCCTCTTTTGCAAGAAGTTTCAAGCATCAGGGAAGGAGGGAGGGAAAAGATATTTTTGTGACAACCAGCCATTCTCAGCTGGCTGTTTGTAGATGGATAAATAGCTGGATGTATATATACATATGTCTATGTGTATGTATATAATATATCAGGAGTTACTTGTTTAAGACTCCTGGTCTAACATAAGTACATTGTATATTTATGTTTTTGTAGTAGAAATAAAAATAAGGTATTGTTAATATGACACAGATATAAATACAGCTAGGTAAAATTACAGTCATTGTACATTCTTTTTCAGAGTTGGTTAGGATCCTAGGCCATTTTCAGAGTTTAACCCATAACATAACTGAAGCCTATTACCAAAAATGATAAACTGAGCCCTGAGAACAGGAAGCTTCCCCCCCCCCCCTTCTCCTGAGTACTGACGGCCATTTTAGGAAAAAAAAATTTAAATTAGCAGATAAATTTCCTCAGCTACCTTCTTCCTTTCTGCCCTCAATACCCAGTGTCGTTGTGCTGCCCTTCTAGTATGCCTCCTGAAATGCAGTATACTCACAAATCGTCTTCTTTACCTCTTCCCAGTCAATTTAGTTAAATTCAGCTAACATTCATTAAGTGTCTTCTCTGTGCTGTGCACTGGAGGGTACAAATACACAAATAAAATAGAACTGCTCTCATTTACATTTTACTGAGTAAATACAACATGTACCTATATAACAAAAGATTATTTGAGAAAGAAGAAGGCACTCACAGCTAATGGCTCAGAAAAAGCCTTTTAGGAGGAAATAACACCTGAACTGAACCTTGAAGGAAGATAAGAATTCTGAAAGGCTGAGGTAAGGAGGTAGTACACAGTACTTGAGACACAATAAGCATATAATAAATACTTCTTCATTTTTTCTAGGTATAGTGCACAGCTTGTGCAAATTCATGGAGGCAGGAGAAGGAATGTACAGTTTGGAAAGAGCTATTCTAGTTTGACTGGAATGTAGGGAGGAAGTTATGTGAAATAATGCTGGGAAGGGTGGTTTTGAGCCAGATTGTGAAGAGCCATAAGTTCTGGAATGAGGAGTTTTTATTTTATGTTAGAGGCAGCAGTGAACTATTGAGGATTTTTGAGCAGGGGAGTAATGTGGTCAGACCTGTACTTAGGAAGATTATTTGGGCAGCTGTGTGAGGCAGGGAGACATTACAACATTACAGACTTCCTAGTTGTGGGGACATAAGGGCCTGAAATAGAAGTGTGGTCCAGTGAATAGAGGGAAGGGCAGGGGTAGGAGAAATGTTATGGAGATAGATTACACAAAATTTGGCGACTGATTGAATGTGAGGAATGAGGAAGAAGAACAAGTGACTCCAGGGTAACAACATGGATGACAGGATGGTGGTGGTGATCTCAATAGAAATAAGGAAATTTTGAAGGCATGCTGGATTAAGCAGGAAAGATGAGAAATGAATTCAGTTTTGGAAATGTCATTTGAGATGTAAAGAGAACATTCAGGTGGAGATATCTGCCCAAGAGGCAGTTCAGGATGTGAAACTGGCATTCAGATCCTATTAGGATATATAGCTTTAGGAGTCATCTGTATAGATGTAATTGAACCCATGGGAAAGAATGGGGAGAAAGAAGCTAGGACAGAATCTTAGAGGTTGCTCCTGCTATGGAATGGGAGGTAGATGACAATACAGTAAAGAATATTTGGGAAGGGCCATCAAAAAGGGTGAAAAACCAGAGGGAGAGTAGTGTGCCAGGAAAGCTAAGGGAGAGAATATCCAGAAAGAAGATATGTTAGTATTAAAAGCAGAAGGGAGATAAAAAGATGAGGAATGAAAAGAGGCCGCCACATTTAGCTGTTAAGACATCTTTAGTAAGCAGTGATGGGGTTGAAACCAGGTTACAATGGGTTATAGGAAGTGACTAGATGTTAAGAAAGAAAAGGCTGAGAACATGGACTTTTTGGGAGTTTAACAGTGAAAGGGAGGAACGCTTCAAAGACTGTAAGGCTAACTTGAGGGAATGAAAGTTGGTTTTTGTTTGTTTGTTTTAACAATGGAGAGATAGACCAGAGCAGGTTTATGGTGATAAAGGTCAAAAAAGAATTGTTACCTCGACAAGTAGGGTCACCTTTTCCTCAGCAGTTTTGAATTGTGGAGCAGGAGAGATGAATTTAAAAGTGAATGACTTTGATTTTTTCAGTAAATGGAAAGAAGAGGTCTTTTTTAAAAAGGACAAGGTGACTTTGTCCACTTGAGAATGTTTGGAAGTGAGTGTGCAGATCACAATAGAGAATTATTCCAAAAAAAGTAAAAGGATTTTTGTCTATCAGTAAGACCCCAGTTAAAGTTAGCTTATGTGAATTTGTAATGAATGCAGTCACTACAATTTTGTGATTTCCTCTAATACAGAATAGAAGGACTGGTGTGAATGGTCCAAGATTGAGGGCTGGCAGAGTATGAATGGTAAAAGAGGACAAGTCACATTAGTAGAATACTATATTCTAGTTGATGTCTGAAAAAGAGACTTCAGAGGAAAGAAGTACTGGTGAACTCTGGGAACAAGAAGGAATGAAGATACAGAAGGTCCTTCTAAGACTTATGGTAGTACTAGGAGTGAGACAGAGGGAAGGGTGGAAGGACAAGAAGTTATGATCAGAGGATTTTCTTTCAGTATCTTGTAATCGAAAGTTATTTTGCAAGATGGTGAAATCTAAGGTGTGGCTGCCTATGTGGGTGACTGATACAGAGTGAAAATGTAGGATCTGATGTTGAGGTTGATGAACTACAGTGTTTTAAGGGACCTCAGTGTGAATGTTGAAGCCCCTAAATATAGGGTTTATATATATTTGAGAGAACTTTTCTTTTTCAAGAAAGCGAGTAGATAGATGACTGCAACAGGAACCCTGACAGGCTGATAGAGACCCTCAAAGAAAAAGATGCTGCTGAATGATGGCAGCAGAGAAAGGGAATAGAAGCAGTAGTGAAGAGAAAAGGGTCGAACAACTCTTTCTGGGCCACTGTGTCCCAGCATAAAAGAACAAGCAGCTAGCACTGCAGATGGTGGTCAGGATCGAAATATCTTTCAGAGAAAGCCAGGTTTCCAGCAAACTGGTGAAGAGAGTTTGAAAGGCAAAATTTTAGGATAAAGAGAATTTTGTTCACAGGAACTAAGGGAACCAGACCCATGGGAGTCTGTTACCTATAGGACAGTTATTTAGTGATTTTAGTCATGTCTGATTCTTTGTGACCCCTTTTGGAGTTTTCTTGGCAAAGATGCTGGAGTGGTTTGCTATTTCCTTCTCTAGTTCGTTTTACAAATGAGGAAACTGAGGCAAACAAGGATAAGCGATTTGCCCAGGGTCACACAGCTAGTGAATATCTGAGACCAGATTTGAACTCAGGGAGATAAATCTTCTTGACTCTAGGCCTGGTATTCTATCCATTGTGCCACTTAGCTGCTGCAGCTATAGTACAGAAGATGTACTAGTTGATTCAATTAGGGGGGTGATAGGTTGATAATAGAGGAAGTTGGGAGGCCACTGATTTGGAATGATACTCAATTGGGGCAGCCACTTCATTCTTCTCTCCCTCTCCATCACTCTCTTTGAGGTGTTAGTTCCTGGAAAATAGTTGTTTGTTGCTGTTGTTTGTCCTTTGTTTTTGAAGAGGACCATGACATCAGGAAGGTGATGCCATGAATTGCAAGTGAATTGAATTTAAGTGAGGGAGGGCTATGCAAAGTCACCAGCCTCACTCTTCTCCAAAGCCATCTGGGCCCAGTGGTGAGATATAGATCAGGACAACTGGAGATGACCTGGGATGTAGTGGGAAGACCTTGGCCATTTTAAGCTAAGGTCTTTAATAGGTCTCAGTTTGAGGCAAAGTCCATTCAGTGATTAAGGCTAGGTAAGAAATGAGACAAAGAATGGCCTCTTTTACCTAGTGTCCCCCCCCAAAGAAAAAAATCTGTTGGGAGGGGAGAATCCTCAAGATTTCTTTTTACATCCACTCCCAGGTTGGGCATGGGGTAGAAGAGGCCATTCATCCCCAGTAGCACTTAGCTACTTCATGCCTTTATCACTCTCCAGTGTAATCTGAAAAAGACACCAGAGCAATAGTTTTGGGGGCATTGGTAATGGTGCCTCTTCTATTTTCAGAAGTTTCAGCACCTACCTGGGACTGTGATAATGACAAAGGACTAAATAAGTTTTGATGGTGATGGAGGGCGCAGTAAGTGCCACCTACACTCAGTGGTAATAATAACCTGAAGGTCTGTCTGACTAGGAGTCTTCCAATCCCTGAAAATTTTGAGCTGATGGTTCAACTCAGTTTAATTCAATAACATTAAGTACTTACTATGTGCCAGGCACTGTACCAAATGCTGGAAATACAAATGGTCACTGACCTCCAGGAACTTACCATCTAATGCTGGAAGATTACACACAAAAGAATGCTAGAAAGTAGTGGGGCATACCTGGCCCAAGAGCATCTTGCAACTTCCCATAGCTGCAGATGGAAAGCCCAGGTTCTGCTCTCTCTCTAGAGGGAAGCTTTGGGTGCAGTTGAGTGCTCCACCCTCCAGACCTTATGGAGGGGGGGGGGGGGAGCTGAAAGGAAAGAAGGCTGAGGGACTTGGGAAGGTGTGAAGCGTATCCAGGGCTGAATAAAACACGATGACATTTTTGGTGATCAGTTTATCCTGGGAAGGACTTCTTGTTGGGTGGAATTCAGACCAAGCAAAACTACAGATACAAAGCAGAGTGACTCCAATCCAGTTTTAGGTTCTGTGGGGCAGGGGAAAGGGTCGGTGCTATTGGCTGGAACTTCCATTCCCTTGATATAGCCAGTCTCAGTTTGGGTATTAGAGGGAAAGAAATCTTAGAATCTTACAACCGTGAGTGAATGAGTGCTTGCTCTTTACCTATTTGCCTTAAATATTATATACAGATGGAAGGGGCCTTTCAGATAATTCAGTCCAACTCATTCTGCCCTTCCCTGCTCACCTTGTTTTACAGATGAAGAAACAGAAGCCCCACAAGGTTGTGATTTCCTTAGGGTCACACAAGTAAATAGTGGAACCAGGTAATGGTAAATAGCAGAACCAAGATTCAAAAGGTTCTCAGACTTTTAAGTACCATTTCCAATATATTGCCTCATTAAAATGGTGAGTTCAAAGATTCTAAGTAAATGAACTGGAATAAATTCAGTCAGGAAAAGACTATTTTGAGGCGAAATCACAGGTAAATCAATTTTCTTGGAGTCTTTTCTCCAGGGGGGCAGCCATCCTAATTGACTTCTTCTTTTCACTACCACTTCTTTTCCTTTGTTTCCTAAAAGCTGCAAGGTTTTTATTCCTTGGAGCCAGTATGGAGGCTGCGGGGAGAGCAGACTGAGTAGTTAGCCTAGTGCAAGTGTTTGTGATTCAGGAACTGTTTGTGATTGTATTTCTAAAGCTATGAACTTCCCTAAAATGTAGTATAGTCTTTTACCCTGCTGTTTTAAAAACAAACATGATGGCAAGATATCTCCTTAGCAAGCAACTCATATCTAACAAAATTTGAAAGAAAAAAATTATAAAGAAAAGTTTGTGTATTTAACCATTATTAGCCTTATTCAATAAGTTTTGAAATTTGAGGCAGCCTGAAATTGTTGTTGTATGTCCTGCCCTTAGTTCTTCGTTTTCTTGAAGAGGACCAATGACATCACAAGGGTGATGTCTTAACTTGTTTAGGAATTAGATTTGAGTGAGGCAGAGATGCCAGAAGTTGTCAGCTCACTCTCTTCTCCAGAGTCATTAAAGTCCAGTGCCAAGTGACAAAAGTCAAGATGACTAGAAATGGTCTGGCATGCAGTGGATGACTTTGGCCTTTCTAAATGAAGGTCTTTTCCAAGCCTCAGTTTGTCTGAGGCAGTGACCATTCAATAACTTTATTGTTGTTCAGTCGTTTCAGTTGTGTCTGACTCTTTATGACCCCCATCTTGGGGGGAGCTAGGGATTCTAGGAGGCTGAGAGGTGTGGATGGAGAGCCTTCCATCAATGGGGACCGGCCTCTGCAAAGACATAGAGATGAGTGATACAATGTCACATATGGAGAATAGCAAGTTGACCAGTTTGGCTGGAGAATAGAAGTCATGTAATGTGAAGTCAGCCTGAAAAAGTTAGGTTGAATACATATTATGAAGAACTTTAATGGTCTAAGGAATTCATATTTTATCCTAAAGAAAATGGGGAGTCACTGGAACTTATTGAGCAAGGGAGTTTAATAGTCAGATCTGCACTTTAGAAATACTAGTTTTGGGGGCGGCTAGGTGGCACAGTGAATAGAGAACCAGCCCTGGAGTCAGGAGGACCTGAGTTCAAATCCAGCCTTAGACACTTAACAGAAAACTAGCTGTGTGACCTTGAGCAAGTTGCTTAACCCCAATTGCCCTACCTTCCCCTCTCAAAAAAAAATATATCAGTTTGGCAGCAGCGTGAGGTATGGATTAGAGAAAGAAGAGGCAAACTGCAAGGAAACCCATTCTGTCAGTAAACATTAATCAGATGTACCAAGGCACTGTTCGAATTGATAGGGATACAAATAGCCCTGGGGGCATGATAGAGAATCCAAAGAGTATACATAACCCGGCTGGCCTGGGCACCCTCCATAAGTAGCTATTGTGAGAAGAGTTCTGTTCCTCCTTCAGTCAGAGGAGTGCCTAGGGCAGAGGGTACTGATGAGGGGTGAGCACTAGGACTGAGGTGATCTTGTTGATACATGTTAAGTAGAACAGTTGTACAATTTAGAACCCTAGATTGTTAGGGTTGAATGAGACCTTAGAGATGACCTAATTCAACTCCTTTAATTTAGATTTTTTTTAATTGAGGACAAGGGAGGCTAAGAAGTTGTGTATCCTACAAACAAGGTGCTTTGCACTCAATAGTCACTTAAAAATATTTATTAAAGTGAATTGCCTCATGTCACACAGCAGTTACTTGGCAGAGCAAAGCTGGGCCCCGTGTCACCCAGCTCCCAGAAGATTTCTTGAATACAGATGCAAATACCATCATGTGTAAAATGAAGGAGTTGGTCTAGGAGATTTTTAAGGTCCCTTTCAGAAAATTCTACAATTCTCGTTGTGGAGTTAGTGTACAGATACTAGGAACAACTGCTTGCTATTTAATTATCTCTTCTCCAAACCCATCTGTCTTCCTAACTTCCTTCTCTGTCAATAGTAGCATTATCTTTCCAGTAACCCAGACTCAACTACTCTCAACTCTGCATTTCCCCTCTGTCCTACCCTTTCCCCACCTAATCATTGCCCATCTTATAGGTTCAACCTCCACCACATCTCTTGCATCCATGAACTTCTTTCCATTCACATACTACCCTAGTTTAGGCCTTATTCTAACCTAGACCTAATTGGTCACCTTATTTCAAATTTCTCCCTTCTGTAATCTGTCCACCACACAACTTCCAAAGTGAGTGATATTCCTAAATCATAGGTATGACCATGTCACTCCCTTTGTTCAAAAACAAAAGCTCTGGGTTTCCCCTTGCCTCTAGGATAAAATGCAGAGACTTCCCTTTGGACCTCACAATTCAACTGAAACTGCTCTCTCCAAGATTACCTCTATAATCTTAATTGCCAGTAACCTTATCTCAATCCTTAACCTTCTTGACTCTCTGCAGCCTTCCACATTGTTGATCATTTCTCTTTTCCTTGATATTTCTTTTCTCTAGGCTTTCAGGATGCTAGTCTCTGCTGCTTCTCCTATCTTTCTGATCTCTCCTCTCACATCTCCAACTGCCTGTTAGACATACTAAGATGGATACACTGTAGGCATTTTAAACTCTGCAAGTCCAAAACTGAATACATTCTTTCCCCTGAAACCTTCCCCCATCCTCCCAAACTTCTCTGTTACTTTTGATGGCACTAACATCCTTCTGGTCCACCAAACTCTAAGCTTAGGCATCATCCTCAACTCCTTCCCCATATCCAATCTGTTGCTAAGGTCTGTTGATTTCACCTTTGCAACATATCTCAGATATGTGCCCCTTTCTCCTCTGACACTGGTCTCTACTCTAATTCAGGCCCTCAATACCTTACTACTGGACTGTTTCAATAGCTTATTGGATAGTCTGCCTGCCACAGGTGTCTTCTAATGCCAGTCTATCCTTCATCTGCTAAGGTGATTTTTTTTTTAAGTGCAAGTGTGACTGTGTCATCTTCTCTCATTGTACCCCCTCAACTTAGTAAATTTCAGTGGCTTCCTATTACCAATCAAATATGAAATCCTCTGGCATTCAAAGCCCCCTCATCTTCCCCCTTACATCTTTTTTATCTTCTTACACTTACATCCTCCCCCCTCACCTTAGATCCAACAATGCTGACCCCCTTGCTGCTCCTTAAATGAGTCATTCCATCTCTTGCTTGGCTCTAGGCATTTTCCATGGCTGTCCCTCATGCCTGGAATTTTCTCCATCCTTATTTTCATCTCCTGGCTTCCCTGACTTATTTTAAGTCTCAGATAAAATCCTGCCTTCTACAGGAAGTCTTTCCAATCCCTCTTAATTCTAGTGCTTTCCCTCTATTGATTATTTTCCATTTGTCCTGTATATGGCTTGTTTGTACGTAGTTATTTGCTTGTTGATTGACCTGTTAGAACGTGAGCTCCTTGAGATCAGAGACTGTCTTTTGCCTTTCTTCATATCCCCAGTGCCTGGCACCTTGTAGGTATTTACTGAATGCTTATTGACTGACTGACCTTCACAATCTCAGTAGTCTATCTTTCAAAGTTTATTACACCTTACTCTCCTTCACACGACCTTATGTTCCAGCCAAACTGGCCTCCTTGCTATCCTGGTAAAGGATATTATATCTTTTGTCTCTGTGACTTTGCCCTAGCTATCCCCAGAGCCTAGAATGTGCTCCTATCTCAACTTCACCTTGTAGAATCTCTTCTTTTCTTCAAAACTCTGTTCAAGTTATACCTTCTTCATGAAGACTTTACTGATCTCCAAGTAGACTACCTATTCCTCCCCAAATTTACCTTATGTTTATTTTGTATATACTTATGTATGTGTTGTCTCCCTTGATAGAATGTAAGCTCCTTGAGGGCAAGTGTTGTTTTAATTTTGTCTTTGTATTCCCAGTTACTAGCACAGTTTCCAGGCACATTATTAACATGATTCATAAATGCTTGTTAGTTGAGTAGTTGATTCTATGACAACTTTAGAAACTTTGCAGTTTTCTTTGTTCTCTTTTCCATCATTCAAGAAGCATTTATTAAAGCTTATTCTGTGTCAGGTACTGTGGTAGGTGAGGGAGGAGGTATAAAGTTTAGAAAAGACTTGCATCCTTATACTTAGAGTCTGGCAAGGGGATAAGACAAACTGTTATGTAGTATTGTAGATATGTAGTATTTTGTATTATAGCTAAGTGTGTTAGAGAATGCAGAACAAAGTGCTGCATCAGATCCATTTTTTAAAACTTTATTTTCAGTTTTTAAAATCTGTTTTCTCCCTTTCCCCTCTCCCCCCTTGATTGAAAAGAAAAAGAAAAACAAAACCCCTTTTAGCAGATATACATAGTAAAATAAAACTAATTCCCATGTTGTCTCTGTCTAAAAATAACTATTTTATTCTGAACCTTGAATCCTATCACCCCTCCATCAGAAGGTGGATACATGTTTCATCATTTGGGTAGTTGATCTTTGCATTGATCCAAGTTCTTAAGTCTCTTAAAGTTATTTCTTTTTACAGTGTAATTATTAGATAAATTACTTATCTGGTTTTGCTTACTTAACTGTGCATCCATTCAGACAAATATATCAAGGGATCTCCAAAACCTTCCCTTTCATCTTTTCTTTTTCATGGAACAATTAATATTCCATTACATTCAGGTAGCATAATTTATTCAGCCATTCCCCAATTACTAGCTACCCACTTGGTTTGCAGTACTTTGCCACTACAAAAAGGATTACTATAAATATTTTTTTGCTTTTTTTTTTTTTGGAGGGGGGAAGGCAGGGCAATTGGGGTTAAGTGACTTGCCCAAGGTCACATGGCCAGTAAGTATTAAGTGTCTGAGGCTGGATTTTAACTCGGCTCCTCTTGACTCCAGGGCCAGTGCTCTATCCACTGTGCCACCTAGCCGCCCCTATAAATATTTTTTTTATATATGGGTCCTTTTCCTCTTTCTTGGTCTCTTTGAGGCGTAGGCCTAGTAAGGGTATATAGCTGTGTTAAAGAGTATGCACATTTTAGTGTCTTTGAGGGCATAGTTCCAAATTGCTTTCCAGAATGACTATATTAATTCACAGCTACACTAGCAGTCTGTTAGCATGTAGGGTCCTGAAAGACCCTACAAGATTTGTCATCACACAATCTCTCCCTTTTTTGGCAAACAATAAAAATGTAGAAAGTCAGTTGGCAAAAAAAAAAAAAAAAAGAAAAGAAAAGAAAACCAATTGGTTATTGGAATACTTTTGAGAAAATGAGTGCCAAGTGTACTAGGGTGGAATGGACAAATTTATTTGTAGTCTTCGGAGCCAACCCTGAAATCCAGGCCTAAAATTACTTTCTCAGCTTTCAAGGAAAAGGGAAAAAAATATTTTCTAAAGGTCAGCATGTTGCTATAGCATGTTGTTTCCTAGCCTTTGGTTGAGACTCAAATTAGGGTTATAAATTGTCCTGTGCAAAGTCTCAAAGAGAGATCTGAACACATCTTAGGGTATTTTCTGGGTCTTCTAGGGCTATACCAAAACTCTGGTTGCCTCCTTCCGCTCCCTAATACATTTCTTCCTTCTCAGTTGTAGATGGGTTATATTAAGTTTAAGGGCATCTAAGAAGCCTGGAGAGCTGGATGGGGGGGAGTCGTCACTGCTGACCACAGGGAGGGCTTCTCTAAGTACTTTAGACTTATCTTTTCAAGTTAACATGATGGTAAAATCTGAATGTAAATGAGAAAGAAGATTGAAGTTCATAAGTTTCTGTTAGGGTTGCAGAATATACTATATGTCACGATAAAGTTGTTAGCTTCATTATGGTCTGGCTCCTTAGGTTTAAGATTGTAGACTTTGTTTTGTTTTCCCTATTGTTAGGTTTTATTTATAAAATTTTTGTTTATTAAATTTGTCCTTTTTTTTTGCTTAATAGAAATCTATTTTCTGTCCCTTCCAGCACCTTCCTCCCCCCAAAAGCAAAGCAGGATCTTTATTAAAAAAAAATAATAAGTATAGTCCAGCAAAACTAATTCCCACATTGACCATATCAAAAAAATATATAATTCATTCTTCACCTTGAGGTCATCACCACTCTCAGGAAGTTGGTAACATGTTTCATCATGGGTCCTCTGGAATTATGGAGCAGGTCATTGCATTGATTGGAGTTCAGAATTTTAGCCTCTCCTCACTCCAAATTCCGTACCCTTTCCACAAGGGGCCCGAGTTTTGCTGGGACAGAAAAATGGCCAAACCAAATTGTCTAGAAAGGGCAATGCTAGAATATCTGTCTGTTTCACATGGAAGCACAGGAATAAGAGGTAAAGTGTTTTCCATGTCTGTTGCTGTTAATCTGTAGGGATTACAGCCAGTAAAAATCCCCCATGCCCCAGTATTTTTTTTCATGTGCTAATACAGTTCTATACCAGTAAAAACATAGAAGATAAGCAAATCTGACTTTAATGATCTCTTTTACACTCAGTATTTTATTTCCACTATTGAGGAGTAGTTATACATAATTAGCCCCTGTTTATGCTGAAGAATTTCTAAAATGTGTTATAACAGACCTGGCATGGAATTTTCATTTATCTTGATTAATATATTTTCTTGCATTAAACAAGTATCCCAAAGCATTTTAAAAATCTCTTCTACAAAGCATATAAAATATAAATTATGATAGAAATTATTTTTGATTGTCTCTTCATGAAAAGTGATTTGTATTAGCCATCATTTAAAATCATTCTTAAATTGCTTTTCATTATGTCATGGAGAATATCCAGCTGATAAATTTGAGTTCTAAGCATGTGAAAAACAATCAAAATCCATTTGTGATGTACAGTACCAAAGTACAGATGACAGATGATAATGGACAACTATTGATGCTGAAACCTGCTGACATTGTTCAATTGTCTATGGCCTTTGCAGTGTAGATTGAGATGTTCAGCACTGTAGGTGTACAGATGATTAGCCTTCTCTTCTCGGTGAAACATTGAATAAGGAAGTGTAATTATTTGCCATAAGAGCTTTTGCTATAAGAGTGCATTTTAAAATATTTTTAATGCTAATAAAGATACTAAAAAGCCTTCCTTGTATACTTTGTATTTGAAAATAAACAGTAGATGCTTTGAAATATATAAAAATTTGGTATGGGTATACTTGGATTTTGATAAGGATTTTTCCAAGGGGAAGTATTTTTCTGTCATATGCATTTGTGTTTTCTGGGCATATCAGTAGATTTGAGCTTAATTTTGAAATAAGCCTCTTCATACTATTCCTTTCTTTGCAAATTTGATATATAAATATCATTTCATTTCATTTCATTTAACAAATATTTGTTAAATGCCTACTATGTGCAAGGTATTTTACTAGGTGTTATGAATAGAAAGATACAAACAAGAAAGTTCCTACCCTCAAGTTCTACTTAAATTCCATTAGGGTGCTATGTATGGTGTTTATGTATGAAGATAAGTAAATACAAAAGAATTTGAGGAAGGAGAAAGTACCAACAAGGGTCCTTTCAGCGAAAGTTTCTTGTAGTCAAGCCCCTCTGGAAGATTATTAAAGGTAAGGATGAAAGGTTGCATCACAAACATAGAAGAAAGCTTGTGTGAATTCATAGAGGATAGGAGGTGGAAGGTTAGGTTGGGAAAAGAGCTAGTCATCTAATTTAACTGGAATGTAGCATGTGTAAAGGTGAGTAATGTGAAATTAGGTTGGAAAAGTGGGATGAAGCAAGATTATGGAGGGCCTCGTGTTAGGTTGAGGAGTTTGTATTTTATGCTAAAGGCAGCAGTGAGCCACTGAAGGGTTTTGAGCAGATAAATGACATTCAAGTGAGGATTGTTTTGGAAACTGTGTGGAGAACTGAATGAAGAAGGAAGAAACCAGAAGCTGAGAGACTTTTGAGGAGGTTATTAAAAAAGTCTAGGTGAAAGGTGACAAGGATTTGAATGAGTGAGATCAAGGGTTGTGGCTATGTAAATCGGGAGAAAGGTAGGGATAGGAGGGATTATTTGGAGATAGAATTGACCAGGCTTGACAGTCAATTAGATATGGTGGAAGCAAGAAAGAAAATTTTCCAAAATAGGGGCTGCATTTGTATTTTTAGTATATAATAGTAAATAAATGTAGGGATTTGGTCATCACTACAGTTTTATGGTATCTTATACAGGCCTTGTGAAACAGTTTCTAGTATTGTAAACAATTAGTAATTGACTATGTAAATTTGAGTGCTAGTATTGGTAACTTTTTCGACTAAGAATTTTGTGGGGTTTGTAATTTATTTTTTTTTGAAGACTAGTTACTCAGATTCACATTTCAATATTTAATGTTTTCTAATTGGGAATTGAATTAATATTAGAGTTTAGCTGTCTTTTATTCAGGTTTATAGAAAATTGACATCTTTTTAGAGCATGTATCAGACCTGTCCCTATATTTATTAACTATTACATACTGTAAATGAAAATGCAACCCCTATTTTGAAAGATTTTATTTCCTTTCCTGTGTAGAAGAAACATTTATTTGCATGAAATGTGGTTTATTGTGCCTTTTTGGTTTACAAATAATTTTCTTCAAAGTATAGCCATCTGTAATCTCTTAGCATGCTATAAATTCAACAAATCTTTCAAAACCTGAATAGACCTGTCCATCCCCACTCCAGCTCTAAGATAATAGCTTCTTCCAAAATTATCTTCAGAAAAATTATTGGGGGGGGGGGTGGCTAGGTGGCGCAGTGAATAGAGCACTGGCCCTGGAGTCAGGAGGACCTGGGTTCGGATCAGGCCTCAGACAAGTGACTTAACCCCAACTGCCCTCCAAAAAGCAAAACAAAAAAAGGGGGGAAAAAAAAAAGAAAAATTATCAGTACCTCAGCCTTGCAGACCAAAATGGCTATCCTTCCTTAAGATCATCCTTGCAGTAATTATTAGACCCTTCACATTATAGGTCCCCTATCTCCACAACCCCCCATAAAAGCTACTTATAACTGAAGTCACTAAATATTATCGAATGTATATCAAAACCAAATTGCCTAAAAGATCAATTATGATTTCTGAAAATACTGTCTATATATCAGACCTGCTAAGTGTGGTGTCTTGTTAGGCTAATTAAAATGATTTCCCATCTGAAAGTGACTGATGGTCATTCCATGAAGTGTTTGTTTTTAAAAGGTGGACTTAAGTCAAATTTCTGTCAGTTGTAACAAATTTTAAGGTCAAGGACTATCTTAATATTCTTTATCTTTGTATGTCTAGTACCTAATAAAGTATAGGTGCTTAATAAATTCAGTTCATTCAGTCAGCAAATTATTAGGTATTTACTGAAGTGCCAGGCACTTTGCTAGGTGGCTGTTGGAAATATAGTACAACAGTGAAACCGTGCCTCCCTTCAAGGAACTTATATTCTATTGGGATCATACAGCATGTTCACAGATAAGTAAATGCAGGAAATAGTCAAAAGAAATAGAAAATTATTGAGAGGGATCCCTAACTACTGGGGCTATCTAGAAGTGATATGGAAGAACGTGGCCAGCATGAGGGACTGAATGCCTGTTCCTTTGCCCAGAGATGAGAGATGGAATGTTGTAAGGGAAGAAGAGCAAATAAACAAGTTCCTGGGCTCAAGAATAGAATAGGTGTATGGGACTGGTGGAGGAGAATGTGTAACCAAGAAGGATGGGTGGGAGCCAAATTGTGAAGGATTTTAAGTGCTAAACAGAAATTTCCATTTTATCCTGGAGGGAGCCACTGAAGCCTGTTGAACAGTGGAGTGATATGGTCAGACTTGTGCTTTACAAATACCAGTGGCTTACAGCTGTGTAGAAGATTAACTGAAAAGGGAAAATGTTGAAGCAGGGATCAGTTGGAGGCTATAGGGAGAGGATCGCTGATGGAAGTCCTGACTGACCTAGTGTGGCTTGTGGTGTGATCTACACCATACTGATCCCTGATCAGTGGTGTCAAGCTCAAACAGAAGTGGTTTTGGGAGGGTAAGGATTATGTGTGTGGAAATATTAGAAAAACTATAAATTATCATTATCTATGTCATAGTTTTGTTTATTTTGTTAAACATTTCCCAGTGACATTTCAATCTGGGGTCCAGAGTTTGACACTTCTAAGATAGATAATAAAATGAAGTAGATGACAAAAGTTATTTAGGAAGTAGAATCATCAAGGCATTTATAAATATTGATTGAAGATTTTAAAATTGGGTACTGTCTTTGTATGAGGGAGCTTTCATGAGCCACTGTATTCATCTAGAAGGTTCCCACACCAAATAAAAGTAATTATCCATCTTTCAAGAATGAGTACTTGGTCATCTATTATTTCATTTGATTTTCATAACAATGAATTTGCCAGAGCTGGTATTATTATCCTTATCTTCCAGGTGAGGAAATGAAGGCTTGGAGGATAAAAAAAAAACTTGCCAGGAGAAATGTGACTAGTAAGTAAATTAGGACAGCTTAAATTAGAATCTAAGACTTGTGATTCTTTGGCCTCTAGCTTAGGACTTTGGCAAATCATCTCCCTTCCCTAGACCTCAGTTTCTTTGGGAACTTATTTGGTCTACTGCCCATTTTAAAAAAATATTAGCATCACCCCCTCCCCCGAATCTACTTTCTTTAGCCATTTAATGATTTTTGAAACTTGTGTCATTTCAAAAATATATAAATTTTTAAAAAGATGAACCTTAAATTTAATAATTTTGGGGTTTTTTCCTGCACTGAATGTCATATAACTGTATAGTATCATATTGTAAACAAGTCATTACATGCACCTATTTTTGCCAGTGCCTTCTGAACTTCCCAGCACACTCACCTGCCAGCACTTCCTTCTTTTTTTTTTTCATATAACTTCTTCTCATCAGATTGTGAACTCCTTGAAAGCAAGGACTTTTTTTTTTTTAAGCATAGTCTCTGGAGTTTTTATTTATTTTTAATTTTCAATATTAATTTCCACAAGATTTTGAGTTAGAAATTTTCTCCCTGTCTTTCCCCTACCCCACCCCAAGATAGTAAGGTTACTGAATACCCCTTCCCCAATCTGCTGTCTCTTATATCTTCCCCCACCCCCCCTCTAATTTTTTAGTAGGGCAAGATGGATTTCTGTACTCCAGTGACTACATATCATTTTCTCCAGTTGCATGTAAACAATTATTTTAACATTTGTTTTTAAAACTTTGATTTCCAGATTCTTTCCCTTCTTCCCTCCTCACTCACCCCCACTGGGAAGATAAGCAATTCAATATAGATTATACATGTATAGTTATGCAAAATGTTTCCATAGTATTTATATTGTGAAAGACTAACTATATTTCCCTCCATCCTATCCTGCCCGCCACTTATTCTGTTTTCTACTTTGACTCTGTCCTTTTTAAAAAATGTTTGCTTCTAACTACCCACTCCCCCAATCTGCCCTCACTTCTATGAACCCCCACCCTGGGAGCAGAGGCTAGACATCACTCTTATGTCACCCAGTTCCAACAGAGTTACCTACTGACCTTTTACTTTCTCTTTGGCATTTATGGGTTGAGAAGTCTGGAAACTGGTACAGCTGCCAGTGATTCACTCTCCTGAAGTCTGCTCTTGCCAGTCTGGGCCCCAGGTTGGGGCCACCCTGGGTCTGCGCGGCTCCTGCGGAACTGTGCTTGGCTCCCAGTCTGGTACAATAGACCCTTCCTGTTGGCCTGCCACGCTGCCTTCAGCAGGAGATTCATTTCCCTGTGTCACTTTGTGGGTTCTGTAGCTCTAAAATTTGCTTAGAGTCATATTTTACAGGTATTGGAAGTGGTTGGAGCAGGAGCTCAGCCAAATTCCTGCTTTTACTCCGCCATCTTGGCACTGCCCTCCCTAACACTTGCTTCTTAAGTGTCAATGGACTTGACCACTGATGGCATTTTGTGTGTTTATTTGGAAAATAATATAATCACTACCTTTAACTCTGTTGACACAACAGATGTAACATGTATGAAAGGCTTTTCAAATTTTTCTTCTCTATGCTTGCACTGTCCCTTTATTTTATTCAACGCCCCACCCCCAATTGCATCTGAGGCTACTGCTGCTTTTCCCCCCCATTATTCCAGTACCCCTCAGGAGATAGTATCACCCACTTGGGGAGCCTGTGTATTAAACAATGGATAAGGTCCCTTTCAACTCTTAGCCTCATATGATGCTACCCCACCCATTCTGGAATACAGGAAGAAACCATTTGAGACCCTAAGCAGTACACTCCCTTTGATAACATTTGACTCCTAGCCTATATGGAAATGCTCATAATCCTCAAACTGACTTTTTAAAAGCTCTTTGTAATCTGTCCTCATTTACCAATTCAATGGAATCTCCTATTATTCTCCAAACTAAACCCTCTGCTTTAGCCAGTTCTGTTACCTCCCTTTACATAATTTTTCCCTTATCCAAACTTCTAAGCATTTTTAGTCTATACCACTCATTTTGATAGTCAGTCCTATAATTTCTTATATTGTTGTCTGTTTCCATTTACCTACCTAACAAGATTTTAAGTTCTTTGAGAGCAAACATTGTCTTTTTTAAAAAAAATTAATTTCTTTTTTTAGAGCACATAGTATGCTTCCATCTGCATTCAGACTCCAAAGTTCTTTCTCTGGATGTAGATAGTATTTTCCATTTTGGAGTTGTCTTAGATCCTTGCATTGCTGAGAAGAGCTAAGTCTATTAAAGTCAGTCATCACACAGTGTGGCTGTTACTATGTACAGTGTTCTCCTGGTTCTGCTCATTTCACTTAGCATCAGTTCACGTAAGTCCAGGGTTTTCTGAAGTCTGCTGCTCATCATTTCTTAAAGCACAATAGTATTCCATTACATTCATAATACCACAACTTGTCCAGCCATTCCCTACTTGATGGGCATCCCCTCAATTTCCAGTTCTTTGCCACGACAAAAATAACTGCTATAAATATTTTTGTACATGTTCCAGTTTTTATTACCTCTTTGGGATACAGACTTAGAAATGGTATTGATGGGTCAAAGGGTATGCACATTTTTATAGCTCTTTGGGCATAGTTCCAAATTACTCCCCAGAATAGTTGGATCAGTTCACAGCTCTACCAACAATGCATTAGTGTTCCCATATCTTCTCTACCATTTATCATTTTCCTGTTTTGTCATGTTAGCCCATCTGATAGGTGTGATGTGATACCTCAGAGTTGTTTTTATTTGCATTTCTCTAATAAATCAAACACTATCTTACATGTACTCGTTTTGTATTCCTTGGGGATGAGGTAGGGAATGTGGGATGAGGAAGAATGAGAATTTGAGGATGATGCTAAAGTTATAAGACTAGGGACTAGTGGTGTTACCTCAATAGAAATAGAAAAGTTAAGAGAGGCGAGCTTGGGGAAAGATGAGTTCCATTTTTTGACATGTGTCTGAATGAGACCACCATTTGACATGTCCAGTATGCAGTTTCTCTGAAACTGCTATCTCCAAGATATGGCTGTTGAAATTTCTTTCTCCAGTCAGAGTCTTCTGATATTTTAGTTTTCCTCAGTGTGCTTCCCCTTCATTGTTGCCTCTTCCTTTTTCTTTTTCGCTTTTTGGAGGGTGATTGGGGTTAAGTGATTTGCCCAAGGTCACATGGCTAGTTTTTTTGTGTTAAGTGTCTGAGACTGGATTTGAACTCAGGTCCTCCTGACTCCAGGGCCAGTGCTCTATTCACTGTGCCCCGGCATTGTTGCCTCTTGATACCTCTCTGATCTGAATAAACTTCCCTTCCTCTCCTGTCTTAACCCTATTTCTCTAATGTGCTACATCCTGAATCACTTGTTCTTTTGTCCTTTCCCTATCCCCTCAGTCTTCTAATCCTTAATTCTGTCACTATCATCACCTTTATTGTTCTTCCTTCTGAAACAGCAACTGGAATTACCATGCTGTTTGGAACTACTACAGATTGATTCTGTTTCTTTAAAAGTTCAATTTTATTTTACTTTCAGTTCCAGATTTTCTCCTTCCCTCCCCCCCATAAAAAGCAGGAGATACAAAACCCACTTCAAATATGAAATTATGAAAAACAAATTTTCATATTAGCCATCCAGAGAGAGAGAGAGAGAAATAGTGCTTCATTTTGCAAAGTCCATCAGTTCTATATCTGGAAGTGAATAGCATTTTTCATTAGGAGTCCATTGGATCTGTGGTAGGTCATTGTGTTGATAAGAATTACTAAGTCTTTCATAATATCTTTATAATATATCTTTACAATATATTTGTATCTTTACAGTATTACTGTTACTGTGTAAATGATTGGTTCTGCTCATTTCACTTTGTATTAGTGCATGTAAGTCTTCCCATGTTTTTTCTGAAACCATCTCCCTTTATCATTTCTTATAGCACAGTAGTATTCTGTCACATTCATGTGCCCTTATTTGTTTAGTAATTCCCCAATTGGTGGGCATCCTCTCAGTTTCCAGTTCTTTCTTACCATAAAAAGAGCTACTATAAACATTTTTGTACATACAGGTCCTTTTCCTTTTCCTTTGATCTCTTTGCAGTATAGACTTAGTGGTGACTCTGGGTAAAGGGTTGTGTACAATATATTAACTTTTTGGGCATAGTTCCAAATTGCTTTACAGAATGGTTAGACTAGTTCATAGATCCACCAACAGTATATTAGTGTGCTATTTTCATATGTCCCCTCCAGCATTTATCATTTTCTTTTGAGATTCTTTTTCCATCTGGCAAATTCGGCTTTTTAAGGCCTTCTTCTCCTCATTGGCTTTTTGGGCCTCTTTTGCCATTTGAGTTAGTCTATTTTTTAAGGTATTATTTTCTTCAGTCAGGTTGTTGACTCTCTTTTCATGATTTTTTTTGCATCATTCTCATATCTCTTCCCAATTTTTCTTCCACTTCTCTTATTTGATTTTCAGAATCCTTCTTAAGCTCCTCTTTGACTTGTAACAAGTTCATATTTTTCTTGGAAGCTTTTGGTATAGAAGTTCTGACTTAGTTGTCTTCCTCCTGTTCCATGCTTTAATCCTTTTTGTCCCCCAAATAGGAATCTAAAGTCAGATTGCTGATCTTGCTTTGCTTCCTTTGCTTGCTCATGTTGCCACTCAGTTACTTGACTTTTAAGCTTTTTGTCACAGTAGAACTCTACTTCCAAAGGGAAGAGCTTTGTCCCAAATTGCTGGGGTTTTCGCAGCTGCCAGAGCTATTAGTTGGGTGCCCTCTTTGAAGTCTCCACCAGCTCTGACACCTGGCCACACATTCTAGGACCTCCACCCTACACAGCAGTCCAGAGCCAAGCAGGCTAAAGCAAAAGGGGTTATCCCCTGAATGGTCACTTGGTCCCCCTACAATCTGCAGGCCAGGAGCTCTGAAGCAGCTATGCCCCAGTGGCCACCGCACCTCAGCTGTTCCTCACTCCCGGACCCCCTGTTGCCAAAGTCCACACTGACCTCTCGCTTTGTCTTTGGCATTTATGAGTTGTTAATTCTGGAAACCACCACAGCTGCTGGTGATCCACTCTCCCAAAGTCCCTCCAGCTGCTGCTGGTCAGAGTACCCTGGGGCTAATACCACGGGCTTATGTGGGGCTGGGCTCCACTCCCAGCATGCTGCAATGGACCCTTCCTATCCTCCTTCTGGGCTGCCTTCAATGGGAGATTTGTTTCTCTCTGTCACTTTGAAGGTTCTGTAGCCCTAAAGTTTGTTTAGAATAATTTTTTATAGGTATTTGAGGTGGTTATGGGGGGAGCACACAAAATTTTCCTGCTTCTGTGCTGCCATCTTGGCTCTGCCCCCCTCCCCCCCCCAGCATTTATAATTTTCTTTTTCTATCATTTTAGCCAATCTGACATGTGCGAAGTGGTACCTCAGAATTGTTTCATTTGCATTTCTCTAATGATTAGTGATTTAGATTATTTTTTCATTTTTACTATTGAAAGTTTTGATTTTTTTCCCCCTGAAAACTACCTGCTCATATCCTTTAACCATTTATCATTTGGAGAATGACTCCTATGTTTGTAAATTTATTTCTGTTCCTTATATATTTGAGAAATGATTCCTGATCAGAGAAATTTACTGCAAATATTTTTTTTTACATTTTCCTGCCTTCTGATTCTAGACACATTGGTTTTGTTTGTGCAAAAAGTTTTAATTTTATGTAACCAAAATTATCAAGTATACTTCTCATGAACCCTTCTCCTCTTCATAGTTTTGACACATAAAATTCTTCCATGCTCTAGTTTGCTTATATCACCCTTTATTTTTATTTTTGGAGGGCAATTGGGATTAAGTAACTTGCCCAAGGTTACATGGCTAGTTTTTTGTGTTGGGGGTGTCTGAGGCCGGAACCAAACTCTGGTCCTCCTGACTCCAGGGCCAGCCCTTTACTCACTGCACCACCTAGCCACCCCTATATCACCCTTTATGTCTAAATCATGTACTCATTTTGAGCTTATCTTGGTAGAGGATGTAAGATATTCATTTCTGCCAGTGTACTGCCTACTTTTCCCAACAGTTTTTGTTAGATAATGAGTTCATTCCCCCAAAACTGGGATCTTTAGGTTTATCAAACACAAGATTACCGTGTTCATTTGCATCTGTATGTTGTGTACCTAATCTGTTCTATTAATCAACCACTATTTCTTATCTAGTATCAGATTTTTGGAATTTTATTTATTTTTGGAAGGGGGAGGGGAGGGCAATTGGGGTTAAGTGACTTTTCCAAGGTTACATGGCTAGTTTTGTGGTAAGTGTCTAAGGCTAGATTTGACCTAAGGTCCTTCTGTGACTCCAGGGCCAATACTCTATTCTCTGCGCCACCTAGCCGTCCCTCAGATTGTTTTAATGATTGCAATTTTATTATCTACTTTCAAGCTCCCTTTCTTTTTTTTTTTTAAATGAATTCCTTTAATATTCTTGACCTTTTGTTCTTCCAGATGAATTTTGTTTTTATTTTTATTAGCTCTATAAAGTAGTTCTTTGGTTGTTTGGTATAACACTGAATAAGTAAATTAGTTTAGGTAGTATTGTTATTTGTGTTCTATTGACTTGGTCCACCCATGATCAATTAATATTTTCAATTATTTAGATCTGTCTTTGTGTGAAGAATGTTTTGTAATTGTGTTCATATAGTTACTGTGTATCTTTGCAGGTAGTCTCCCAAGTATTTTGTACTGTCAGTAGTTATTTTAAATATAACTTCTCTTTCTATCTTTCTGCTGGGTTTTGTTGGTAATTATTAGAAATGCTGATGATTTGTCTTGGTTTATTTAATATCCTACAACTTTGCTAACATTGTTAATTGTTTTGACTAGTTTTTCAGTTGACTCTCTAGAGTTCTCTTAGTAAATCATCATAGTGATAGTTTTCTTATTGCCTATGTTTATATTCCTTTGATAACTTTTTCTTGTCTTATTACTATAGCTAATACAATATTGAATAATAATGATGACAATGGATATCCTTGTTTCATCCCTGATGTTATTTGGAAAGACTTATAGTTAATAATGATAATAATAATAACAATAATAATGCTTGTTCTTGGTTTTAGATAGGTAACTACTCATTATTTTAAGAAAAGTTCCAGTGCCATACCAATCAGTCTACCAAAAAATTACTTTATAGAGCTAGAAAAAATAGTAACAAAATTCATTTGGAAGAACAAAAGGTCCAGAATATAAAGGGAATTAATGACCCAGTTTTTGGGATAAGAACTCACTATTTGACAGAAACTGCTGGGAAAACTGGAATATAGTATGACAGAAACTGGGCATAGACCATTATCTAACACCATGTACCAAAATCAAGTCTAAATGGGTGCATGATCTAGGTATAAAGGATGATACTGTAAGCAATCTGGGAGAGCAAGGAGTACTTTACCTGTCAGATCTATGGAGAAGGGAAGATTTTATGACCAAACAAGAGTTAGAGAGCATCATAAAATGCAAAATGGATAATTTTGATTACATTAAATTGAAAAGTTTCTCTACAGATAAAGCCAATGTAACCAAAATTAAGAGGAAAGTGGAAAATTGGGAAAGAATTTTTACAACCAGTGTCTCTGATAAAGGCCTCATTTCTAAAATATACAGAGAATTGAGTCAAATCTATAAGAATACAAGTCATTCCCCAGTTGATAAATGGTCAGAGGATATGAACAGGCAGTTTTCAGAGGACAAAATTAAAGATACCTATAAGCATATGAAAAAATGCTCTAAATCACTATTGATTAGAGAAATACCAATCAAAACAACTCTGACATACCACACCTCACCGGCCAGATTGGCTAAGATGACAAAACAGGAAAATGATAAATGCTGGAGAGGATGTGAAAAAATTAGAACACTAATTCATTGTTGGTGGAGGTGTGAACTGATCCAACCATTCTGGAGAGCAATCTGGAACTATGCCCAAAGGGCTATAAATAAGGGCATACCCTTTGACCCAGAAATACCACCTCTAGAGTTGTATCCCAAAGAGATCATAGAAATGGGAGGAGAACCTGTATGTCCAAAAATATTTATAGCAGTTCTTTTTGTGGTGGCAAAGAATTGGAAATTAATGGGACGCCCATCAATTGGGGGATGGCTGAACAAATTGTGGTATATAAATGTAATGGAATACTATTGTGCTATAACAAATGAGGAGCAGACAGACCATAATAACCTGGAGATGCTTATATAAACTGATGTTGAGTGAGAAGAGCAGAGCCAGGAGAAATTCACAAAATTACAGACACACAACGTATGTGTGATGACTGACTTTGATAAATTGGGATCTTTTCAGCAATATAAGGTTATAAGACAACTTCTTTAAAAGACTCATGATGGAAAGAGATATCCACACCCAGAGAAAGAGCTACAGAGTCTGAAAGCAGATTGAAGCTTAAACTACTTGCTTTCTTTCTTTTTCTTGTTTTGTTTTGATTCCTCTTTCCCATTGTTCATTACATTGGTCATAATCCTTTACAAGCTGACTAAAGTTTAACATAAAGGTTTTTGTAGATCCTACATTTGATTGCATGCTGCCATGGCTTGGGGAGGGGGAAGGAGAGGGAAGGGGAAAAAATTTGAAACTCAAAGGATTGTGGAACTGAATGTTGTAAGCTAAAAGTAAATTTAAAAATTAATAAATAAAACAAAATAAAAAGTTCCATTTATTCCTATGCTTTTTAGTGTTTTTAACAGGAGTGTTGTATTTTTTTTTTTTTTTTGCCTTTTGGAGGGCAATTGGGGTTAAGTAACTTGCCCAAGGTTACATGGCTAGTTTTTTTGTGTGGGTGTTAAATGTCTGAAGCCAGAACTGAACTCAGGTCCTCCTGACGCTGGGGCCAGCACTTTACTCACTGCACCACCTAGCTGCCCTGAGTGTTGTATTTTTTAAAAAGCTTTTTCTGCAGTTATTGAAATAATCATTATTTTTTTATATTTATACGGTCAATTATGCTTACTGTTTCCCTGATAATTGAACCAGCCATACATTTCTGGTATAAATATAACCTGGTCACATGTATGGTCTTTTCTGATACTTTGTTGTAATCTTCACAATATTTTATTTAAAATTTTTGCATTCATTAAGGAGATTGCTCTGCAGTTTTCTTTCTCTATTTTTGCTCTCTCTAGTTAGGTATCGAGACCATATTTATGCTGTAGAAGGAATCTAGTAAGACTCCTTCTTTACCTGTTTTTTTTTTCAAGCAGTTATACAGTATTGGAATTAATTGTTCTTTAAGTATATGGTAGTTGGGGTGGCTAGGTGGCTCAGTGGATAGAACACCAGCCCTGGAGTCAGAAAGTCAAATTTTGCCTTAGACATTTGATATACTTACTAGCCATGTGACCTTGGGCAAGTCACTTAACCCCGATTGCCCTGCCTTCCCCCCTCAAAAGAAAAAGAAAAGAGAAAGAAAAGAATAAATATATGGTAGAATTTCCTTGTATATCCATCTAGTCCTTTTTCATTTGTTTTTAGTGAGCTCATTTATGGCTTGTTCAATTTATTTTTCTAAGATAGGATTATCTAAGAATTTTATTTCCTGTTTTGTTAATCTGGGCAATTTATATTTTTTTAAATGTTCATCTACTTCATTTAGATTGTTAGTTTCATTGGCATATAGCTGAGCAAAATAGCTCCTAGTAATTGCTTTTATTTCATTTTCATTGGTTATGAATTTGTTCTTTTAATTTTTAATACTGTTAATTTGATTTTCTTTTTCAAGTCAAATTAACCAATAAAATAAATAAACCATTGGCTTTCTCAAAAAAATTCCACGTTTTATTTTACTTCAGTAGCTTTTTAAATTCAGTTTTATTAATCTCTCCTTTGATTTTCAGGATTTTTATGTTGGTGTTTAATTGAGGTGGTTTAATTTGTTTTTCTCATTTCTTTTAGTTGCATGCAGTTTATGTGTTTTCTCTTTTTTTTATGTTAGCATTTAGAGGTATAATTTTTTCCCCTAAATACTGCTATAACTAAATCCTAAAAATGTTGGTATGTTGTGATGTTACAGTCTTTAATGATATTATTGATTGTTTCTATGATTTGTTCTTTGACCTATTCATTCCTTAGAATTTTCCAGTTAATGTTTAATATATGCCTCAAAGAACCTTTATCAAATGTAATTTTACTACATTGTGTTAAAAAAAAAGATGCATTTACTTGCTTTTTTGCATTTGTTTGTGAGGTTTTTATGCCATAATACAATCAGTTTTTATGAAGGTGCCATGCACAGATGATAAATAAACGTACTCCTTTCTATTTTCATTCAGTATTTTTCAGAGGTCTATCGTGTCTAACTTTTCCAAAATTCTCTTCATCAGCACAGCCAGCCCCAGGCCTGGGCCAGCATCGGAGGTGGTAGTGAGGCCAGCCATGCTATAGCTACAGAATTCAGTGGATTCAGCAGACATGAGCCCCATGATGCTGGGGGCATGAGTGTGGCAGCAGTGGGCACAGGGCTCGGTCAGGGGCTAGAGGCAGAACCGTACTGTGGCAGATTCTATGGCCCCTCAACATGCACAACCCCATGCACTGTGCCTGGAACCATTAAACAGCCATAGAGGAGATCAGTTTAGTTGTCCTGCCCACAAAGGATACAGCGGTTCAGAGCATATGGCTGCTAACAGAGATTGACCATTGGAACAGTGAGAAGAAATCACTGGATCTCATCACAGACTGATCCCTGCTGCTCTATAAATATAGCTTCATTAATCTACAATACCAGCAGGTGATTAGAATATCTTTAAATGCAGTTGATATTATTTCTTATGCATAATTTTAATTTCCTCCTAAATCATTGAATAAGTGAAAAGGTTTGGGGATTTGAATTCAGTGGGATAAGCAAAAGTGTCCCTCCTTCATAAACAGATGGAATCCCTGGGCCACAAATCTGCCATATGCCACTTTTATAGAGCATTCAATGGTAGATGTTGATGAGAAGATTGCATCTCTTTCCCAATTGGAAAGCTTCAAGGCTCTATTAATGCAAGCCATCAAGAAGACCCCAAAGGAATTCCCTTTATCAGGTTGGGCCAGTGGTGTGCTGGTCTTTGAGTGTCCTCTTCTCATCGAGATCTAAATGGGGTTCATGTCCTTCATCAGTAGTGAGACCAAACCAGTCTACTCGGTCAAGAGCAAAATCAGCTTCTAAACCTGTATTTCACAATCACCTTGCTATAGAAGTTGTCATTGAGTGTTGTGACTGTGAAGGAGATCACTTGCTAATAGGTAGGGTAGAGGACTCCAAGTGTGCATATAGGCTAAAGGATATATAATGGTTATTCATCTCTAGGGTTATGAATAGTAAAGTGAATTACAGACTTAAGATATTGAACACTCAACAGTAATACAAGCTAAATACAAAGGGCAAAGTGAATCCTGTTGCCAGTTTTCTAATTACTCTTACTGCTTTTTCTTGAGCATGTGAATTTTGCTGCTTTTGACATTTCCCAATGCAGCCACTCTAGCATATTCATTAAAAAAGATCAGAATGACTCCACTTAGAATGTAATGTGATATTAATCATATACAAGGAGAGATACCCTATGTCTAGTGACTGTAACCACAAATGTTTATACTTAGTGTCAATTTTAGTATTTAAAAGCTTCATTTTTTTTTTCCTTTTTAAAAAGCCAAATAAAAGTAGCCCATGGACTTTAGCTGGATTTAGTCTTTCCCTTTATTAGTTACTTTTGTGGAGGACTGTAGTTTTGTAAATATAAGTTTGGCCAGAAGTCAGACTTTCTAGAATGAATGTAAATTGTGTTATTATTTCTAACACAATAAAGGCACAAAGAGGTTTGCCAGGGTGGGGGGTTGGGGGATTGTGAAAGGAGACGGGAAATACCTTTAAGACACTTTAATTGGTTTTATTAGACAGTCACCTTGATAATTTCTTTACTTGATTTTATTAACATGTATGCTAAATTTTTTATTGCCATATGAGTATTTTAAAAGGAAATTGGTTCACTTTGCTGAGTACTGCACTTTTTAAAGGACTCCTGTTAGACTAGCATTAAGCAACTAATGTCTGATATGGTTATTCATGTGTATATATAGATGAGAATACTGCATTCACTTCATTCAAACTTTAGTGTCCTGGTATGAATAATATAGTTAAAGATGATAGCCTTTTGCAAATAAATTATATGAACAGAATTATTGTTAGAGTTCTTAGAAGAATAAGAATCCTGTCTGCTACAAAATAGTTTACTCTTTGTAAACTTTACATGTTGTCTAACCAGCCTTTTGGTTTGCATGTGTATGTGTATTTGAACACTTAGTTTTTAAACCTCACATTTAATTGTTAGCTTGTCAGCTGACTGGCACATGTGTCTGCAATGCAGTGCATGTCCAAAATAGAAAGACCATCTGAGAAAACACCTGTGTGTATAGTTTCTGTTAGTAATCTTATAATAAAAACAACTCCAACTTAAAAAATAACTCTATTCATCTTCTTAACTTTCTTGTTTATCTTATAGGTAGATTTATCTAGGTCTGAGAGGGGTAAATTGAGTTTCCTCTATTAAAGTTTTACCCTCTGTTTCCTCCTATATCTCATTTAATCCAGGAATTTAGATGCTATGCCATTTGATGCATGTATGTTCATTGTTAATATTAATATATTCATTAATTAATTGTCTGTGAGTACCTTTTAGCAAAATGTAGTTTTCCTGATTATCCCTTAGTTTTATCTGAGATCCTGATTATAGTTGAGACGTTCTGCGGATTCAGAGAGACTAAATTTCTGGCTCCTTCTTGGTTTTGGTCTCCTGCCTTGGTTTATTTCACTGCAGGCTTATGTGTGGGGTTAAGGTTAGAACTGAGTCCCCACTCAGTTCTTGGACTCAGACGCAGCTATGTTTCTGGAACTTGTTCCTTGCCCCCGAAGAGATAAGGCCCCATGCTTCCTTGAAACCATTACTGTTCCTCTATACCTTGGAACCATGACCTCGAACTGGGTAATGGGAAAAAGATGGCACCCATTCCTGCTCCCAATGCTAGCCAATCCCTGGGATCTCTTTCTATCCCTTACCATCCATAGGTGCTGGGCTGCCCCTGCTGTTGTTACCACAGCCCCCTGCTGCTTTCACCTGCTGCTTCATTGCTACTTTATGCTCCTAACTAGCCCCTAGACCTGTTTATCTTGCTAAACTGCCCTGTGCTGAAAAAAAAATGACTCACTGTGACCTTTTATTGGCTTTCCCAATTTAAATTTTGTTTAGCATATTTTTTAGGTTATTGTGGAGAAGGTTGTGAAGAAGTTATGGAAAAATTGCTACTTCTTGCTCTGCCATCTTGACTCTACCGTCAGCCCCCAGTTTATACTATGTAACCTTAACTGAGTCCTTAGAGGTTCATGGAAATCCTGTTCTCTTCTGATTGACTTCCTTCCACACTGTCTTATCTACTCACTCTGCCTCTATCTTAATTCAGTCCCTCTTAAGTTTATTCATTTTCCATGACTTACCCCTTTATCCCCCCTCAGTTCCAGGCAGAGATTGTCATGCCCTTAACAGTACCACCCCCTACAGGTATTCTGCTTGCATGTTTATGAACTTTGAAATGTCCTTATCTGATCACAATCTGTCATCACTCCACTTCTTCCTCTGCCTTGCAAGCCTCTAACCTTGTTCATCCTTGTTACCATGACCTCAAGTTGCTCCACCTCCTCAATTCTTTCCCAGGAGATCACTCCTGTACTAGCTACATTTTTCTCTCTTCCTGATCTTGACTACTTGGTGAAGTAGTTCAGCTCTATACTCTCCACTTAAGTCTGCCTCCTTATCCTATCAGTGATCTTGCCCTGCAAAGTCATAGCCTAGGATTACTCCCACCATCCACTGCCTTTGCTCCTATTCATATGTTGCTTAATGTAGCTGAACCAGGTCTACTACAGATTTATGTTACATTATCTCAACTGGTCCTTCAGTGTTATAAAGTAATCCTTTTATACCTCCCTAATTGATTCATTATCTCATTCACCACAGTGACTCTTACAAACCTTTTCATCCCTTCTCAAAAATCTCATGGCTCCCCCTTCTCCCACCATCTCAGCTGAGAACCTTGCCTAATATTTCACTGAAAAAATTGAGAACACTCATCAAGAGTTCCTTCTTCTCCCATCCTCTATTCACATCTCCCAGATGCCTTCCATCACAATCTCTTCCTTCATCTTTATCTCGCATGAAGAAGTAGCTCTTCTTGCAAACTCTCTACATACATGAATGACCCCATTCTATCCGCTGTTCTCCATCAGGTTTCCTCCTTTATCTTCCTTACTCATTCAGTCTCTCACTGTATACTGGCAACTTACCTACTGCCTATAAATACTCCCATGTTTCTCAGATCCTCAAAAACTCACTTGCTCTCTTCATTCCTGCTAGCTATCATCTCATATTTCTTCTCTCTTTTGTGACTAAACTCCTTGAGAAGGCCATCTAAATAAGTGACTCTACTTCTTTTCCTCTCACTTTTTTCTTAAGTTTCTGCAATCTGGCTTGTAACCTCATTATTCAGTTTAAACTGCTCTCTCTCAAAATTACCAATGATTACTAAATTGTCGAATCTAGCAGTCTTTTCTCAATCTTCATATTTCTTGACCTCCCTGTAGCCAATGACACTGTTCATCAATCACTCTCTTCTCTTTGATAACATTTTCTCTAGGTTTTTATGACACTGCTCTCTTGCTTCTCCTGCTCCCTCTCTAACTGCTTATTCCCAGTTTTCTTTGCTGGATCTTCATACGGTTTTCAGCTATTAACTATGGTGCTACCCAGAGCTCTCTCCTGGGTGTCCTCTTCTCTCTTTAAATACTATTTCACTTGGTGATCTCATCAGTCTTTAGGGATCTCTTATCATCATTATATAGATGATTCTCACATCTATTTGTCCAGGCCTAATCTCCTCCAAGTACACATCTCCAACTGTGTATTGGACATCTCAAAACACACGTCCCAAACTGAACTCATTTTCTTTTTCCTGAAACCCTTCCTTTTTTTTCCCCTTTATTTAGGAGTAATAAAATGATTTATTTAAGAGTCCAAAGCTTATTTGTAAACAGATACAATTATCACAGAATTAATGACTTTAACAGTACTGCTCAAAAATAATTCTTTGTAGAACATGAAAAACTTAGCTTTTACAAAATGCAGTGAATACAAGTCTGCCTTGAGAAGTGCCATTCTCAAAGGATGAAAACAAAGCTGACGTCAGGGATCTGGGAAATTTCAAATATTTTCACAAAATCTGTAAACAAAGCAAAAGAGTATGAGAGAGATTGTTCAAAGGACTGGCAGGAGGAATTGATCAAGAAATATGTATTAAGCATTTTGTGCTAGACACTCTTCTAAGCACTGGGGATACAAAGAAAAAGGGAAAGTAGGCCCTGTCCTCAATGGGAGAGACAAAACATACATATATAGTGCGTACAAGATCCATATGGAATGGGTACAAGAAAACCTGAGCAGCAAAGACACTGGCTGTGGGGGTGGGGGGAAGTGGGAGGGGAAGACCTGGCAGACTGGGGAAAGTGGGAGGGGGACCTGTGAAAGGTCTCCTAAAGGTGACAGCATTTGAGCTGTATCTTTGAAGGATTCGAAAAGGGGAAGGGAAACTGGGAGAACATTCCAGGAGTGGGGAACAGCCAGTGGAAAGGTACTCAAATGGAGCACTGTGTATGAGGAATAGGAAATAGGCCAGTATGACTGGACTACAGAGGAAGAAGGTATCAGGGAGTATGAGAGAAGGTACAACCAGTGCTAGAGAAAAAAGGACCAGGGATGCAGTAGCTCAGAAAGCCTTTCTTTTTTATTCATACTCTTAGCAGGTTTATTTACTCTCTGGCTCAGTCTACCCAGAAACCTGTATCATTTAAAAGGTAAGACTAAACTAAACTTCTCTCTTTCCATTGGAGAAATAAGGGATTATGGGTGTAGTGGAATGTTGTACACACTGTTCAACCCAGTTGCTGTCAGTTTTGCTGAAATGTTTTTTTCTCTTAAGGGATCCTTCTTTTTTTCTAACTATATTAATACTACCAAGGGTATTATCATTCTCCCAGTTACACAGGCTCTTAGACTTGGGGCCATCATTGACTCTTCATCCTTTCTAATTTTCTATAACCAATCAGTTGCCAAATTCCATCAATTCTACCTTGGTAACATCTCTTATCTGTGCCACCTTCTCTCTTTTGATACTGCTACCACTCTGGTGTAGACTCATTCCTGAACTATAACAGTAGCCTTCTGATTGATCTCCCTACCTCAAGTCTATCCCCATTACAATACATCCATCCATCCCTCAGCTGTCAAATTGATCTTCCTAAAGCACAGATCAAGCCATTTTACCTCCCTATTCAGTAAACTCCCATACTTCCCCATTACTTCTAGAATCAAATATAAAATCCTCTCTTTGGCATTCAGAGCCTTTACCTGCGCCTTGCCATTCCAGGCTTCTTATACCTTATACTACCACCACCACCCGCACACACACCATGTATAGTCTTTAATCTAGTAATTGCTTTCATTTGAACAAGACCTTCCATCTCCTGACTGCATTTTCACCAGCTGTCCTTTGTGCCTAGAATGCTTTCCATCTTTTTCCCAGTCTCCTGGCTTCCTGCAAATTCTAGCTTAAAAATCTCACTTTCTACAGAAAGCCTTTCTCAATCCCTTTTAATTCTAGTTCCTTCTATTTGTTGACTATTTCCTATTTATACAGTGTATATCCTGTTCATACATTGTTGTTTCCTCCATTAACTCTCCTAGTAGAAGAAAAAGAGCTCTTTTTTCAAGCTCCTTGAGGACAGGGACTGGTCTGAGTTTTGTTTTTTGGGATTTTTTTGGCCTTTATATCACCAGTGGTTACCACAGTGCCTGGCAAATAGTACATATTTAATAAATGCTTATTGACTTGACTCTTTGCCTCTCATCTAGGCTATGTCATAGTAGTTAATCTCCTTTAATTAGATTTTCTAATTAATTTAATAAATTTTCTAATCTGTCTTGATATTTATGTCTGACATTGTCAAACAAACACTGATGTCTGTTATTTAGATCACCAGTTCTCAGACTTTCTGATCTCAGGAACCCTTTATATTCCTAAAATTTTTTGAGGGCTCCCCAAATAGCTTTTGTTTATGTGGCTTAAATCTATTGATTTTTACCATGTTAGACAAATTAAAATGTCCTAGTATTATTATGAAAATAATTTTTGCCTCACAGACTTCTTGTAAAGGTCTTAGAGACTTCCAAGGTCTTCAGACTACTTTGAAAGTCACCAGTTGATCTAAAGAATGAAAGTACAAACTCTATACCCTGGCACTTAACGGCTGTCCATAGTCTTGTTCCAGCCTACCTTTCCAGTCACATTTCATGGTGCTTTTCTTCACATATATGTTTTAGCCAAACTTGACAGCTGTTGTTTAACAATCTAACCTGGTGTTTTGCTAATCTTTGCACAGGTCACCTGATTCCTCATTGCCTAAAACATTCCCTCTATGTTTCTACCTGTTGGAATTCTTTATTTTTGAATGACTGCCTTATTACAATCCAACAATGAAGGGGTTCTTCTTGGGGGAGAGGGACATGAAATTCTCTGTCAGTATAAGATTGGATTCATGGTGCCATGCTTTTCAATGATAGGGGTGGCTATGAACAGATACTTTAAGCCCTGAGGGCCCCCAGTTTATGAGCTATAAGAAGGAAACAGCAAAGAGGTCTCATTGGGTTTGAATAAACACATTCAATTATTTGGACACTCACCAGGAAAGACCATGGTGGTAGCAAGCAGGGGAGTAATTCATCAATAACACTTTATTAAGGCATATAGAATATAGAGGCCAAAGGCATGGAGGATTGGGGTGGTAGAGAGGGATTGGAGGGCAGGGGGAGAAGAGGACAGGAGGGAAAGGGGCACTGAGAGTCACTTAGGTAACTGCAGCTCAGAGATGAGAGCACTTGGGCAACATGAGCCCGTAGCAGAAAGAAGAGTACTGTGGGGACAGAAGAACATGAATTTGAGGTGCCAGTTTGAAAGAATTTTGATGGTAAGGGAGGGACTAATTCTTATCCATGCCATCTTAGGCTCAGTTTATTAATATATCTGTATCATCTCAAAGTTACCAACACTACCTTAGGGTTCCCTTGTTTATATAAGGTTTTACTGCAGATGTCTGGAGCTTATCTACAACTTACAGACTGAGGGTAGTTAGTGGAACTAAGAGGCTGTCACATTGGGGCCTAGCTGGCTTCCCCTATTTTAGCCCATAATGTCAGGATGTGGCCTCAGCTAATTTATGAGGCAGTTGGAAATGTCTTCCAGGCTGTCTTTATTTATGAGACAGTTTGTAAGTGACTTCTATGTTCCCCTTTGTATTCTTATTTCCTACTATTGTTACCTCATACCAACTACTTACAGACTCAACTTATTGTACTGACTAAGGGTTGGGAGTGGTAGTCAGGAGAACCAGAACAAGATACAATTTCAACACACCTTTCCTTAGCTGCCCCCTCTCCCTTAGCATATAATCTGATCATACTCTTTTGAAGATATGGTCTATCCCTCATATTTCTCATAGCATTTTATACACTTCACTGTATTAAGTACTTATTTCTGTGGTAATAATAATTGAATTGTTTTATGGAATTCCATGGGCAAAGAATTCACCCAATGACCAGATTCCTAGTGATTAAAATATAACTGGCATTTATGTAGTGTTGTTTTAACACTTACAAAGCACTTTATATTTGAACCTCACTATAACTCTATAAGCTAAATACTAAAGGTTTTATTCCCATTGTGCAGAGGAAGAAACTGAGGTTGAACGATTGGACATATTTGCCTGTGCCCACAGACAATAAACTCATGCAAGTTTTGAATTCAGTTATTCAAGTCCAGCCTTCTAGCCCCTCTGCTATATTGCTTTTTTCCCCTCCCTACTTCCAGTTAGATTGTAAATTCCTTAAAGGCAGCCACTGTGCTCTAAGATAATGTTTGGGTCCCCATCATGGACAACCTGATACCCACCATTATTAAAATAATTTGTCAAAGAATTATCCCAAGAACTTTGGGTAGGTCCTTTGTAGACTGTTTATGGAAAGTTATAGATGAGAATAACAGTATGAGAAAACATGGAGAGGCCTGGGATCTGCATCAGTGTTTTACACCAATGAAATCAAGAATTTGTTCAAGTTGAATTTTTAAAAGCCCAATTACAAACGGTCATAAAAATCATTTCTTCCCTCTTAGGACATACAGATAATTAAGATCATAATTCTAAGATAATTTTGCTCAAAAATAGTCACATAATACAAAGAATATAGATTTCAACAAAGTAAAACAAACTGTTTTAAGTTTTTAGCCCTCCCCCCAAGATTTAGCATAAGTCTATTTTAAAAAATAATCACATTTTTAAATGTTGCCTTGTCTCTAAACAGGTCAACTAATATAATCTTAACGTACACTTCTATTTTTCTTCAGTTTGACTAAGATTGAATTTCTGGAGGAAAATCCTTAAGTTTGCTTGTTAGGAAAAGGATTGTAAAGAGCCTTTCTTTGGTTTCAGTTATGTATCAAGACCTTTCATTTAGAAAGATGGATCCTAAACTATAGGCAATGCTGAATAATTCATTTTTCACTGTATTACCTTTCACTGAATGTTTTACATAAAACTATATTATGTACTATTTTGGATAATTTTGACCATATAATATTATGCAAAGAATTTTAAAGAGCCTGAACTTTGTTACATTAGTTATTTATTGATGTCAATAAAAGATTCTTCTTCCTCTTCCACTGGTAAATATGAGAAAATTTTAGAGAAAGAAATGATCATTTTTAAGTATTACAAACATATTACATATTAAAAGTTTATCAATTTAATCGTATGGTTTTTGTCCTAACTTTTCACAAAATTATATTTTACTACTTATTTTGTAGATGATACCCATATGTGTGAAACATTTTAGTGTAGTGTGGTGTGTTTTCCAGTGTGACATTGCATCATCACTTGAATGAGTGGAAAATGTCAGTGAGCAAAATTCCTCAAGCACAGATTCACTATCCTGGTAGCATATGGGGTCTTTGAGTGTTACATAAAAATGTAAGAATGTGTTAAAAGCAAGAAATCTGTTTAACTTTTGGTGTATGTAATACTCAGAAGCTTTTCAAAAAATTGTATGCTGAATATTCAGTTTGGCCAGAAAATGACTTACTTCATTTTGGTTTTAAACTTTGACCAAATCTTTAAAATATCTTTTGTGTTTTTTTAAAGTTGCAGATCATCTGGGCTGTGATCCTCAAACACGTTTCCATGTCCCACCTGACATCAAACAATGGATTGCTTTGCTGCAGAGAGGAAACTGTACATTTAAAGAGAAAATATCACGGGCAGCTTTCCACAATGCTGTTGCTGTAGTCATCTATAACAATAAATCTAATGAAGAGACAGTCACTATGACTCACCAAGGTAAATAAAAATGGAAGTATTTTTCCCTTAAATGGTTTTTTTCTCTCCCTCCACCCCAAATCATTCTCTCTTACTGTTCTTGTTTGTACCTTACCATAGTTGAAGATACAGTATTTGTGAATTTTGAACATAATCCTCCATTTATAAATGTATATTTAGTTGTAGTTATTATTTGGTCACCAAGTAGCATGTATGTTTTCTTTTTTGTAGTTATTCATTTCTTCCCTCTTAGGACATACTGATAATTAAGATCATAATTCTAAGATAATATTGCTCAAAAATAATCACATAATAAAAAGAACACAGATTTCAGCAAAGTAAAACAAACTGTTTCAAGTTTTCCTCCCACCAAGATTTATTATAGTCTATTTTAAAAGGATCACATTTTTTAAAATTACCTTGCTCTAACAGATCAACTAATATAATCTTTTTTTTTTTTAAGCAATTGGGGTTAAGTAACTTGCTCAAGGTTACATGGCCAGTTATTTCTGGGTGGGTGCTAAGTGTCTCAGCCCGGATTCGATTCCCCAAGTCATCCTGACACTGGGGCCAGTGCTCTTACTCGCTGTGCTACCTGGCCGCCCCTCAACTAATATAATCTTAAATGCATGCTTCTATTTTTCTTCAGTTTGACTAAGATAGAATTTATTTAGCTCCTTTATTTATATCCTAAAAACTGGAAATGTTGTAAATTTTAAGGTGCTTAAATTCTAAATGCTCAAGATTGTTGGGGTCCTTAGTCTTTCCATATAGTGTGTATTGCTTAGTTTTTGTTATTGTAGAATCATTTGCCCAAGCTATTTAGGTGAGTGATTCCTGGATTTGGTGGGCTGCCAGTGTGGAGAAAAAAGTAGTTCTTTACCAAGATCAGTGTTAAAACTTCACTTTCTGTTGATTATTTATCTTGTACTTACAGAGTTTTATAGAATTTGAAGTTAGAAAATCTTAGAAATCATTTAGAAATCATTTTACAGTTGAGGAAGCTGAGGCCCAAACAGTTAAGTGATTTGTCCATAGACAAACAGCAAATATTGGTTTTTAACTTAGATCCCTTGACTCCAAATCTAGTGCTTTTTCCACTAAAGTGCTTCAAAAACATTTTTTTCAGCTATGTGGTATATAGATTGTAATTTCTTCTACCATAGAAAATAGTTTTTATCCATTATTATGCCAGAATATAAATACATCATCTTGCAGCCAACCTTCTGATGATGAACCTTGCTGAACCGACCAAGGCTAGTCCTCAGCTGACTGATAATTCACCACAAAACCAGTATTACATTTAGAGAAATCTTAAACTGTGAAGATAATAACATTAAAGGAATGAACTTTAATCAGACATTCAGGTTTCTGGGTAGTTATTTACTAAAGCATAAATATAGACACTTTAGATTTCTCATACTAAATGGTATCTCATTTTAATGCTTTGTTTAGTTTGTAGATTATGATCAGAAGAAAGTGTCTGCCTTAATTCCAAATTATACCAACTTGTGAATCTTTAATCCCCTTTAAATTTACAAGTGGCACTTTTTGTGTGAGATTTTGTAACAAAATCATTCTTCAGCTTAATTCTCACACTGCTTTGAGACCTATGATTAAAAAAAATTATATTAGATATGCCTGCTTCATTTCAGTAACATAGATATATTCCTGAAAGTACTGAGAGAAAACTAAAAAGCAGAACCTCACTTTATTCCATGGCATGAAATGTGCTTTTGTTCATGACAATGTGACAGATGAACTGGCCAAGGCATGAATTAAGAGAAGATAGAAAACTCAGTCAGAAAATCTTGATTGTTTCTTAGAATGTTATATACTTATTTTTAGAGACTAGAGAGAAGTAGCAGCAATAATGAAGTCCTATGTATAAACTAAAAAGTTCTTTCCTTGGGCTGTTGTTAATAAGCAATACATATCCTCATTTGTTTTTATCAATAGCATATAAGTTGTTTTTTTTAATACTGAGAGATATCAGTCTTGCATATTGTCTTAACCACTAAAATCAATTCCTTTCGGGTATTGCCAGCAAGATTCTTGTGTTATTATTTACAGTTAGCTGTTTTGTCTTCCTTCTTCCCTCAGCCCTCTTTTTTGTACTCTTTCTTTATTTCAAAAGTGTTTAGTGCCAGACAAGCTAAACTGATTTAAGATCATGCTCCACATCCTTCCTAGCCATCCACCAGAGTGGCCTACCCTGTGCTGGCACCTTGCCATCTGCCCAGCTACTATTCCCTTCCCATACTAGGAACAGAAACCCTCTAGACCCAGACTTCCACAGACCAAGTGCTTCCCTGTGCCCCCTAATGTTCATGTACTCAGCTGAGTTGTCCACTTGGTGAGTGAGTGAATGAAAACTCCCTTGCCCACTGTATCAAGTTAGACTAATGTTTAAGCTTCACATCTCATCCAACCATCCCTCAGAAAACTAGGACCTACCAGTCTTGCCATCTGCCTTTCTGTCATGATTTCTCCCTAACTTTTCTCTGACTTAACTATTTCTTATGCTTGTTCTAGAAACAGTAATTGATTCAATGCTACTATAAAAGGTGGCAGTTGATTGCCCTATGGTTCTGCTCACAATCTCTGTATTTCCCTTTTTTTTTTTTGGCTTTTTTTTTGAGAGGGGAAGGTAGGGCAATTGGGGTTAAGTGACTTGCCCAAGGTTTACACAGCTAGTTTTGTGTGTGTGTGTGTGTGTGTGTGTGTGTGTGTGTGTGTGTGTGTGT
>NW_027187393.1:3862597-3911239 GCF_028583685.1 Petaurus breviceps papuanus
TGTGTGTGTGTGTGTGTGTGTGTGTGTGTGTGTGTGTGTGTGTGTGTTGTGTCTGAGATCGGATTTGAACTCAGGTCCTCCTGACTCCAGGGCCGGTGCTCTATTCACCGTGCCACCTAGCCACCCCATGTATTTCCCTATCTTTAAACTCCCTTCCCTATACCCTAGTTCCCTGTCTGTGCCTAGTATCCCCCATTAGGATATAAATTTAAAGGTAAGGACTCTTACTTTTTTATTTGTATCCCTAGCAACTGCCACTATACCTGGCACATAATGGACAACTGCTTGTTCTTGATTCAAAAATATATTTAGTCATTCCCTTTTATGGATTAACTACTATATGCCAGTACCCAATGCTTTTGATAGGCACTGTGTAGCCTATACAAGAAAAATAGCACCCACATCCTCTGCTTATATTCTAGGTGCTGGAGAGGCAAAAGTAACACATGAAATTAATGGATAAAAAATTAAGTGCTTAAGTGGGTGCTGCTGTACATAGGTTCTCAAAGTGGGTGATCTGCCTCCTGGAGGGCACTGGAATGATGGGGGAGGGGTGAGGCCCCCCACAGTAGTAGCTTCAGGTGCAGTTGAGGGGTGTTGAATAAAAATAAGGGCAGTAGAAGCATAAGGAAAGAAGAGAAGAAAATTTTGAAAAACCGTAAATGTTTCATCTGTTGTATAACAGAGTTAAAGTAATGGTGCTTACATTGTTTTCCAAATAAACACACAAAATGCAAATTATAACTAATCAGTGGTCAGGTTTGCTGACAGGTCTTAACAAACAAGTGTTAACAGGCAAATGTGTTATGCATTGTCAGGAAGTCCAGCATGCATCAGCAGGTATATGTGAGTATAATGACTTGTTTACAATGCGATACTGTATGGTTACATGGCATAGTATTATGTCATCAAAATTTCAATGCAAGAAAAAAACCACACATTTGCAAATAAATTATTAAATTTAAGATGCATCATTTTTTAAAATATATTTTTATATTCTTTTGAAATGATACAAATTTCAAAAAAGAAACTGTTAAAGGATTTAAAAAAGTAGATTTCCAGGAGGTCAGTGAGTAATATTTTTTTCTTGAAAAGGGCAATAGGCCAGATATTTTGGGGTACCTCTGCATAAGATGATGGGGAAGTGAGGACTTCTTGTGAATTTTACAAGTACAGAATCCTAAAACTTGAACTGTAGCTTAAAGCAGTGGTGTCAGGATAACTGCAGGATGCATATTTTATTTTATTTTGTTAAATATTTTCCAGTTACATTATAATCTGGTATGGGCCACACTCAGGAGTTTTGTAGGCTGGGGATTTGACTCGTTTTGCATTGAAATTATCAGAGAAAACTTCATTGAGGAGGTAGAACTTGAGCTGGACCCCTAAAGATGGCCGTGTTTGATACTGAATCTGAGTTGGAAGAAAACAAAGAGGTCATCCACTCCTATCTACAATAGCCCCAGTAAGAGGGTCATCCCTCTGCCTATGAATGTGGATGATCAAAATGCTTTGGTGAACACCAAAACACTATTTAGAAATAGCTGTTTGAAAGGTGATTTCCCAAACTGTATTAAACACCACTTCAACTTTAGTGAATAAAGTAAGTTTACAAAATAGAGGGACCTTAGGAAGGAGAAACAACTTTGTATTCCTAAAGTTGCATTGGATAGTGAATTCATAGATCATCATGTTGGTTTTCCACTGAAATTTATGTCTTAATATGAAGGATTTTAGAGAAGACAGTAAGGGGATCTGTGCTTACTTGTCACAAAATGTATCCTCATGTTATCTTACTGAGAATTGCATTGACTTGTTGCAGATAGATTGCATAGTAAATGGTACTTGGAATTATTTAAGGTCTTTGAGGTCACCCCAAGGATTTAATCCAGCATCAGAGAAGCCTCAGTCACCTCAAAACATGCTACCCAACCTGGAAAGCCCTACAGGTGCTACCTTGAGTTTGTCAAAATGCTACTGTGACACTTCCAGAAAACAGTACGAATAGGGCCCAAAAACCACACATTTATTTTGTATTCCATCAGTATATGAGGTGAAAACAACTATTCTGTTACCCATGGAGTGAGTTGGTTGCTTTGTAATTGAAAAAAAAATGAAATTAACATTAAAATAATTTGCTGTTTTTACAGTTAAAAATTCATATATATTTCTTACATTAAAAATTTCACACTTTTTGTCATAGCCCTCTTCCATTCCACTGTTTTAAAAGCTAGATTCTCTTCCTTCTTGTTAATGTCCTTTGGTTGAGCAAAGGACATCTTTCCCGACAATCTCAGTGACATCATTGACAGGAAGGCAGCTCATTCCGTGGTTTTGCATGTTACCTTAGCTTAGCAGAATAAATTATTTTCAACGTCTTCTTGTGGGGAAGACAAAGGGGAAACTACAGGGCAACATATTTTGAACTGGCTCTTGGAGAGTTGAAAGTAATGTATATTTGCCTCAAATAAAAGGTTTCTTCTCTTAGATTGTGCAAACTACTCCTGTTTGGAAGAAATTATGGCAAAATTTTTGCTAAAAATTAAAATTTCTTTGCAGTTCTTTCTATATCTCAATCATATAGAGTCTGTAGGTATTTTCATAATTTATTTAAAAAGAAGAAAAAATATATACTTCAGAGAAATATACAATAAAATATATGTATTCCACAATAACATCATTTCTATATACTGGTATCCCAATACATTAGTGCCTCTTAGTATCCTTTTAGCTCATTTAAAAGAATAAATCAACTTTTTTACCAAGTTCCCCAGATAGAAATCCTTCTTTAGATGCTTTGTTTTGTTTTTGAAGGAGGGGAAATGACATTACACAAAGGGGTTCTTAGCTTTTTATAAACTACCAAAAATAAAAAGATTGCAACATATATGAAAAGATAATTACTTTTTCTCTGCTAATTAGTAATTACCTTTGTCCTGTTTTCTTAAAATGAGTATGTTTAAGAAAATGGATAGTAGAATGACTTGCTTATTCATTTCATTTTATTCTTTTTTTATAGATAACTTGTCTTTTTACATTACCTTTATTTTAAAAATATATCCCTTTTCCTTCCTCTATCTAGCAAGTCATTCCTTGAAATAAGTTAAAAAGAGAATAGAAGGAAAACAGTACAGTAAAACCAAAATCCCAGCCTTCTCTACCACTGTATGCAATATTTTGTACCCATAGTCCCCCACACCCTTGTTTCTGACTTTTAGAAGAATTTTCTTCATTTCTGAAACAAAAAAAACTGATATTTATTCATAACATTACTAAGTTATGATAATGTGTGAAAGCTCTAGAACCAAACAATAAGTAAAGTTTTAGATAGGTTCTGCCTGAAGCTCTACCTTCCTTAGTTCTGTGGCATATGCATAGCTAGCAAGTCATAGTTTTTTTTAAAAAAAGGCCTTAGAATCAGAAAACCTTAGTTTAGGTCCCAGTTCTGCTATTTTCTTGTAAAATCTCAACTCTCTAGGCTTCATTTGCTTCATCTGCAAAATAATGTCATGGGATTATTGTGATAGTAATGGAATATAAAGATTCCCCTGTATTGGCTTGGTTTTCAAATTGATTGTGTTATAACCCAGAGCTTGTTAATCCCACCTGTGGGATGGACTCGTTGACGTGAAAAGAGAGTGCTGAACTGGGAGGAGCTGGTGATGTAGATTGTAGAAAGACACAGGAGAGAGGCAGAAGAACTTTTTGGAAGCAGCACCCTCATGGAGGCAGAGACTGAGAGGATTGCTGAGGGCCACTTTGAATTGCCCTGGACTTTTGAGACCTGCCCCCTGAGCTGCCAAGGACTGAGGAGACATGGCTGCTTTGCTGGTACTTTGTCTGTCTGTTTTGATGTTGTTTTGCCAGATTTGTCCACTGGTGAAAGACAGTCCTGTTGTTGAAGAAGTCTTGGAACCTGGCTGTTGGTTCAGAGCTACTGAGACTGTCCTGCAGACAGAGAGTGAATACTGTCCACTGGTGAAGGACAGTGCTGTTGTTGCAGGAGTCTGAGAACCTTTCTGTTGGTTCAGAAGCCCTGAAGAAGGATTTTCTTGTTGTATGTTTACAGAAATCCTGGGAGAGGGTTTTGCTAATGTTTTCAGGGGTCCTAGGACTGTTCTGCAGACAGAGGATGAATTAATGAAGAGACTGGCGATGTATCTTGTGGCCTTGCTAAGCTTTGTCTCCCCAGGAACAAAGATTGCTGAGAACTTGCCTCTTGTCAAGATGAAGAAAAGACCTCCATTTGGGTATTAAGTGCTGTGCTTAAACTTGTTGTAACTCTGGGGTAGATTCAATTGTGATCCAGGGGTGGGGAACTTTTGACCTTTTTGTGTTCTATGATTGAACAAATGAATGTACTTTACTTATGATTGGAAACTAATCTCCATTTGAGAAGAGGGGCTTTGTGATGGACTAAATGAAGGTACAGCCTAGGGGTGGAGTAGTATTTAGAACAGGGACTTTGTAATTGATTGAATGAATGTAAGGTCCTGGGGTGGGGTAGTACTTGGAGATTATTTAATCATACTTAATAAATGCCGTATTTTGAATGATGTCATATTTTGATCTTCTCTATTCTTACTTTGTCACTGAATAAAATGGAGAGCACCTATGGTAGTATTTTGAACCTTGGGAAGTTGCCTTTCCTTGGCATTACATTACAACTATCTGTAAGCTTCCTTTCAGCTTCAGTATTTTCTGTTTCTCTGTAGCTGACACGAAGTTGAAGATTGCTTATTTGTTCAATAATAGAATCTTAGTAGTAGCCCAGAATGATGGGCCATACCTGAGAACATGAAATTTTATAAGGGGGGTAGGAAGAAGGGAGGGGTGGGAAGGAGAGAGAAGAGAGTGAGAGAGCATTTATTACATTCTTATTTATATGCCAACGACTGTTCTAAGCATAGTAAATACAAATAAAAGGTTAGACAGTCCTTGCCCTCAAAGACCTTATGTCCTAATGGAGGGAAACAGTATATAAAGAGGGGGACTGGAGGCTGGGGTGGGGAGTGGTACAACATGGCAGGGAGAGCTTTAGGAAACAGATGAAGTGGATCGACTTGAATGTCCAAGGAGAGCTGTGGAGGCCTAGAACTTAGTAAGGTAAGACCAGAACTGACCCAGGGAAGTTTTGAGGACAATTTTCTTGTGGGAAGAAATTGGAGGTGATAGCCCAACTCCAAGTGGAAAGGACATGGCTAGAGATGTTTAGGAGTGTCATGGAAGCCTGGATAAAGATAAAACCCAAAATTTCAGTTAAAATTGTTTTTTGTTACATCGGATAGATGCAGATTGTTGGGGACTTTTTTATGTACATGAAATAAATCAGCCTTAATACTCTGGTCTAGTCCTATAGGAAAAAGTGTCAGATTGAAAGTAAACAATACAGCCTTCTCTTTTTAATATTTCCCTCGAGCCTTAAAAAGTAGGAGGGCAGGGGAGAGATGAATCTTTGACCATGCTGGAAGTAGTACCTGTGATACCTCATTTATTATTATTGGTTAAACTATCAAAGATATTTGGGATCTATTTATTGATGAGGCTTTAAAGGCAGATATGAGAACACAGTATCCTTACAAATTCATGTAATATACTGTCCAGTCCTGAGCCTCACGTTATGAGGATGTTATCAGCAAGGTATAGACAGCTAGGTGGCATGGGATAGAGCACCAGGTCTAGAGGCAGGAAGTTTCGAGTTCAAAATTGGCATCAGATACTTCCTAAGCTTTGTGACTCTGGGCAAGTCATTTAACTGTTTGCCTCTGTTTCCTCTTCTATAAAATGAGCTGGAGAAAGAAATGGCAAACCCCTCCAGTATCTTTGCCAAGAAAACCCCAAATGGGGTCACAGAGTCAGACACGACTGAACAACAACAAAAATCAGCAAAGTATATTGCTGCCATTGCCAAAATTGTTTTTAGAATTCATGTATGGAAATTTCTACCAGAGAGAGAATCATTTTTATTCATTTATAGTCGCATTTCTTCTTCAACCCAACCCGAAAGGGTACATGTTGCTCACCCAACATATTCATCAGACTTGGCTAAAAAATACATTTTGACTGTTTAAAAAAATGAAGATTTTTCCACCGCTGAGGGATATTGAAGGAATTTGTGGCAGACTTACCAGGTAGTTAAAAATAGCTAGCAATTACATAACTCTTTACAATTTATAAAATGCTTCACACGTTATCTCATTTGACATAGTAATCATATGAGATAGGTGCTATTATTATCCCTACTTTACAGATTAGGAAATTGAGGCTCAGGGACATTAATTGACTTATTGTAGTAAGTAAATGTCTGAGGTAGCATTCAAATTTGAATCTTCATGATTCCAAGTCTAACACGCTATATGCTATGCCCCTAGGGGGTGTTAAAATTTATTTGAGCAATGGCAGTGTTGTTAAATTAATTCCCCCCAACGATATTCTTTTAAAAGAGACAATACTCATTTGAAATAGTAAGTACTGAGATGGTTATTAAATAATCAGTGTAGTAATTTCACATCTTTTGTCTTAAGTCAGAGGAGGTGCAAGAAATCCTCATTCCTTTTGTAGATAATGACCCATCCTGGTAGCTTTGCTAGAATCATGAGAAGCCTGCTAAAAACTTCCAGAATAGAGAATTTATTTATTGCTCAGTCTCTGTTTGTTACTCGGTGCATCAGATTAATTTTATCATAGCATGCAAGTAGTTAGGTTGCAATCATTGATCCCTAAGGTGTTTAAATGAATGTTAATTGCAGTGGCAAAGTCATTAGGAATTTTTTCAGTCTGGTCCCAGAAGCACTGTGAACTGTTTTTATCTAAGCAGACGGTGAAATTTCGTTTGCCAGCAAGACTCACATTGGATTTACTATTTAGGATTAATGATGTTAGCATTCCCACCTGCACAGAGGGAAAGAAAATAGAAGTCAGGAAAAGCAATACCCATATCATCTCAGGACATCTAAAATTTGTAAGTCTAACAGAAGAAGAAATACATTATTTAAATAATTCAATATCAGAGAAAGAAAAAAGCCATAAACTCCAGTGGGGGGTTGGAGGGCCAGGACCACATAGATTTATATGTGAATTCTACCAAACATTCAAGGAAGTATTCATTCCAATATTACATAAACTTGCAAACACTGGAAAGAAGAGCTTTTCCAGTCTTTTCTGTGATACAGATATTATCTTTATACCTAAACCATATATCAGGCATGTAGAGTTGGTTTACTCTAAGGAAAACTGCAGACATAATAGGCCATATCAATAATAAAAAACCATGTGAGTATATCAATATGTGATGAAAGCTTTTTAACAAAATCCAACATCCATTTCTGTTTTTTAAAAATTAGGAATTTGGGGCAGCTAGGTGGCACAGTGAATAGAGCACTGGCCCTGGAGTCAGGAGGACCTGAGTTCAGATCCAGCCTCAGATACTTAACACTTACTAGCTGTGTGACCTTGGGCAAGTCACTTAACCCCAATTTCCCTGCCTTCCCCCCCTCTAAAAAGAAAAAAGGAAGTATAGGAATCAATGGCCTTTCCTTAATCTGGGTAGGTAGAACTTATCAAAAACCAAGAACCAACATTATGTGCAGTAGATAAAAAAAAAAACTAGAGGCTTTTTCAATAAGATCAAGTATAAAGCAAAAATGGCATAATGGTTTATATAGAGAACTCAAAAAAATTAACAAGAAATTAATGGAAACATCTTCAGCAAGGTTACAGGGTATTTTTTTAAAACCACATAAATCGTCAGCAGTTCTTTATGTTCCCAGCATAGCAGGAATAGTTAAAAGTGAAATTCCATTCAAAATAACTGTAGAATGAACAGACTATTTGGGAACCTATCTACTAAGAAACATGTAGAAATTATATGAAAAAAATTACAAAATTCTCACTACAGAAACAGATATCAGTAATTTGAGAAACATTAATTTCATATAAATAGGCCGCACCAGTAAAAAAAAAAAAAAACTAAATATCTAAAGTATTTACTTATTTGGTGCTTTATCAGTCACTTTTTTTGTTGTTTTAGTCATTTTTTAGTTATATCCAATTCTTCATGACCCTACTTAGGGTTTTCTTGGCAAAGATATGGAAGTGGTTTGCCATTTCCCTCTTCAGTTCATTTTACAATTGAGGAAACTGAGACCAACAGGGTTAAGTGATTTGCCCAGGGTCACACAGCTAGTAAAGTAAGTGAGACTAGATTTGAACTAGGGAAGATGAATCTTCCGACTGCAGGCCTGATGCTCTCTCCCCTGGGCCACCTAAAATCAATCAAATTGCCAAGGGATTACTTTGTAGAGTTAGAAAAAAAAAAGACAGCATTCATCTGGAGGAACAAAAGATCAAGCATCTCAAAGGAAATAATGTAAAAAAGAAAAGCATGAAGGAAAACAGCATAATAGTACCAGGTCTCAAACAATACTACAAAGCAAAAAATAGTCAAAACTATTTGGTATTGATTTTAAAAATAGATCAATCAAACAGATAACAATATATAGAAAAATAAATTTTACTTTTAGTTGAGTGCCATATAGTTTAATACACTAAGATGCCAACTCCTCGGGTAAGGTCTCAATTTTCAACAAATCTGGGAAAACTGGAAATAGTCTGGCAGAAATTAGGTCCCTGGTGGGGAACCTGCAGCCTCAAGGCCACCATGTGCAGGTCTAGGTTCTAACTCTAAATGCACCTCTGACACTAACCATAAATGTTCTGTAAAATTTGGACTCAGTCAAAAGGCCACACCCAAGGACCTAGAAGGCCACATGTGGCCTCCAGTCAACAGGTTCCCCAACACCTGGATAGACCATCATTCATACCATATACCAAGATAAGTTACAAACTAATATTTTACTTAGTTGTAAAAGATTAGATCTTTAAAAAGCAAGGAAGTACCTTTCATAGCTATGAATAGAAGGGGGGATCATGATCAAACAAGGGATAGAGGATCACAAAACAAAACAGGCAATTTTAATTACACAAAATTAAAAAGGTTTTGCTCAAAATCACATTTAAAATTAGAAGGGAAAACAATTAACTGGGGGTAAATCTTTACAAAACATTTCTTTGATAAGGGTCTTTTCATCCTTGTTTTTATGTTTTTGTAAGGTTTTTTTGTTTTTTGTCTTAATACATGGCCAGTTTTTGTGAAGATGCTTAAGTACAGGTAAGAAATATGTATATTTCTTTCTGCTCTCATTCATTCAAATGAGATAATAGTTATAATATACTTACACAGTATCTGGAACATAGTAAATGCTTAATAAATGGTTATTCAATAACTGTGGAAGGTCCATGATATGTAACTTTTCCAAAATTCTATTGAAGTTTCTAAATTCTTGTTTTTGTTGTTGTTAGAGCAACCTAAGTATGAAAGGGCTAGATTGAGATTCCCTACTTTCTTAGTTTTACTATCAATTTTCCCTATAATTTAGCTTTCTCTTTGATTATTTAGATGCTATGCTATTGGTGAATATATTTTAAGTATTAATATTTCCTTCCTTTCTTCCATTCTTTCTTTCTTTTTTTCTTTCTTTCTTCCTTTCTCTTGCTTTTTGGAGGGAGAAAGGTAGGGCAATTGGGTTTCAGTGACTTCCCAAAAGTCACACAGCTAGTTTTTTGTGTTAAATATCTGAGGTCGCATTTGAACTCAGGTCTTCCTGACTCCAGGGCCGGTGTTCTATTCACTGTGCCACCTAGCCGCCCCTTAATATTAATTTTCTATGATACCTTTTAGCACAATATAATTTCCCTGTGTATCTCTTTTAATTGAGTTTATTTTTGCTGTTTTCTGATTGCTTCTGCTTTTTTTAAGTTCAACTGAAAATTTTACTTTAGTCACTTGTTTTAACTGTGTGAACTTTTATGTGTAAAATGTACTTTTTATTAACAGTATATTATTGGATTCTACTTTCTAATCCATTCTGCTATCCTCTTCTGTTTTATGAGTTTACCCCATTCAGTCACACTTATTCTTGTTCATCATGTTTTTCCCTTCATCCTGTTCTTTTATACTTTTCCCTTCTTTTTATGCTCTTTGCTCCTTGATCCCTCCTAACAAAGGGAGAGAGAGGTAAAAGAAGAGATGCATTATGTTTTTGCTGCCTAGTTCTTTACCTGCCCAGAGCTTAATCACAGAAAGACATTTCTTTCCTTTTAAGCCTCTCTTCATAATCCACCATTAGGAGCTAGAGTTTGTTTTGCTTTTGACACTCCCTAAATATGCCTTTCCTCTTATTTCTCCTTCTTCCCCATCCATATTCACTCCTGTTTTCCTACTGAGTTTTATGTATTTCTCTACCCAACTTTGTGTGGGTGTTTTACTTTCCTTTGATCAATTCAGATGTAAATGAGGTTCATTTGTCACTTGTTTCCTCTGCATCTTCCTCCCTGTTTGTATAGTCTTCCACTTGTGTACCTCAATTATATGTGAGATCAGTTCTCTTACCAAACTTCCTCGCCTTCTTCTTCTAAGATCATTAAAACAGTGATTCTTAGGCATTTAAGCATTTAACTCTTTCAATAACCCCCATTCCATTAGGGTGCTGAAGGGACACTTGTTTCATTTCCTCATACGAGAAAACAAACGCTTATCTTTGTTTTGTTCCTTTGTATTTAAAAGTTTCTACTTAGTTCCAGTCTTTTCCTAAGGAATAATTAGAAGTACTTGATTTCTTAAAGGTCTATTTTCCCTCCTGTAAGGTTATACTCAGTTTTACTAGGTAAGTGTTCCAAGCTCCCTACCCCCTTAAAGTGGTAGCTGCTAAATCATATGTGATCATAATTTTCACTCTTTATTACTTCAATTCTTTTTTTCTAGCTTATTGAAGGTATTCTCTGACCTAAGAGCTCTGAATTTTGACTGATATATCTGGGGACATATTTGGGAAATAAATTTGGAAATTTATTTCCTGAAGTGATTGGTAGATTCATACTATTTTCACTTTGCTCTTTGATTTAGTAGATATGACTATTTTCTTTTGTGATTTCTTGGAATATGATGTCCCTGCTCTTTTCTTGCTTGTGACTTTCAGGTAGTCCAGTAATTATTAAATGATTTTCTTTGATCTGTTTTCTAGGTCACTTGTTTTTAATATGAGCTATGTTACATTTTCTCCTTTTTTTCAGTCTTTTGACTTTGTTTTAATATTTCTTATTGGCTATTTGGGTCACTAACTTTTCTTAGATCCATTTTAATTTTCTTTTTTAAATTTTCATTTTAATTTATTAAATTAATTAATGTATTTAATTTATTTTCATTTTAATTTAATTTGTTGCTTGGGTGAGTTTTTTACTTTTTGGGCTAAACCCTTAACATTCCTTGAGTTTTCACTTGCAAATATTACAGGTGATGATAATGATGTTGATGGTGATGATTAAATATAACCTTTACAAAACAGCAAAGAACATTTGCGGGAAAGATCATGTAGGAAACTTAGCATGACGTCTAACTAGATTAGCCTGAGATCATTTATAGACGAAACCTGAAGGAGGACACCAGACAAACTTAAAATAGATATACCAAAGAATTGGGAACTGAGGCGGAAGCCCATCAGTTGGGAAATGGCTGAACAAATTATAGTATATGAAGGTGATGTAATACTATTGTGCTATAAGAAATGACGAAGAGGCTGGTTTCAGAAAAATATGAGAAAACTTTTATGAACTGATGCAGATTAAAGTGAGCAGAACCAGGAGAATAGTTTATATAGTAACAATAGTAGTGCAAAGATAATCACCTTTGACTTAGTAACTCTGATTGGTCCAGTCATTGTCCAAATACAGTTCCAAAGGACTACTGATGAAACATGCTGTCTCCTTTCCAGCAGAAAGCTGATGAACTCAGAGAGCAGGTTGATGAGTATTTTCTTCTTTTTATTTCCTTCTTTTTTTCTTGATAGAGTTAATGTGGAAATTTGTTTTCCATAACTATACATAATTGGTTTTGTTTTGCTTTTTTTTTTTTTTGCCAAATGTAAGATTGAATTTAGAAAAGACATAGATGTGGTAGCATTTCTCTATTTCTTATTGGTAACAGCAGTGGAGCCATCAGACTTTCCGTAGTATATATACCATCTGATAACTGTCTATGGCAGTGAAGAAGATGTACCCAGGAAAAGTAGCTGGACCTGAACAAATATGACAGAAGACTGTTCTGAAGGAAACACCTTTAAAAGTTACTTTGAGATCAGTTTTCAAGATGTTTTAAAGAGGAGAGAATATTCCCATAGGATGGAAAACTGTTTTTACCTATTCTCTTTTCCATCACTACAACCACTACTACAAAAAAATAGAGAAAACTTTTTAAAAGAGAATTTTGATTAACTGGCTAAAAGGTATAGAAAATATGAGATCTCACTTTGTCTATTGTTTGTGGATTTTAAAAGATTTTTTGACTTAGGACAAAATGTAGCTTCAAAGACTTCTTAAACAAAAAGAACTACAAATATGTTTGAATAATAAAAAAGTCTGTGACAGGTGTGATTAGGGAGACAACCTGCAGAGAATTAACACTAAACAAGTTATAAAACAGGAAGACATATGTTCAACTAAGAGGTTTGCCAATGTGGCAGAGGCTCTCGTGCAGAGTCCAAACAGAAGGATTCTTTATTTACAGTGACATTTTCCCACATGCTCCTATTTGCAAATGATTTTAAAATTGATATGCCTCAAATTGCTACTGTAATCAAAGAATCACAAAATTCCATGGGACCTAGTTGAATGATCTCCTAGACCAAGAATTATCTGAACAGGAATTATTTCTGGACTATTCCTAAGAAGTGATCACCCACCCTCTGCTTGAAGACCTCCAAAGATGAGCTTACCATCTCATTCAATTAGAATTTTTTTTCTTATATTGAGCAAGAATCTCCCTCTGCAATGTTTACCTATTATTTATCTTTTCTTGTGTAGGATGAATATCTCCAATTCTTTCAACCAGTCATCATAAGGCATAGTTTTAATTCTTCTCAGTGTCATCTTTGTCCTTTTCTGATCCCTCTCCAGCTTCCTTATATCCATCCTAAAATGTGTTATTTGTAACAACACCATTTTCTATATGAGTCTCACCAAGGCTGAGCACAGAATACAAAATACCTTCCTCAACCCATCCTTGATAGATGATTTTATGGGCCCTGCTTAAACATGTCTTTTTTAGGGAATTCATTATATAGACTCTCATTCTACTTTTGGATAGCTCTAAAAATTGTTTAAAAAATTCATTGGCTCAGATTTAGAACTAGATGGAACTCTAGTTTATATTTAGCCAAAATCTGGCATCCTTTTACTTCTTCCCCTACTCTCTCCCCATTATTGTTCCTAATTATGCCTTCTGAAGTTAAATAGGATGACCACTTGCTCTTGCATATGAGAGTCTTTAAATATTTGAAGATATTACCTTTGCCCTGTCCCTCAGAGGGTTTTAACAGTGAGTTAAACATCACTTTAAAGAAGAATTAGAAACAAAAAAGTCATTGACCATGTATTATCTGTTTGCTCTATTGAGCCAATGAACTCTTTATTTTGGTGAGTGGCAATAAAACATCCTTACTAAGGAGCAATCCAGTATGATCCTACTTAACCTAATTTATTACCAGAATTATCAAAGAAGTTCTAATTTCAGAACTGCCATATTTTAATGTTAGAATTGAAAAAAATTATTTTGTAGCCACTCAAATATGGTGGATCATGGTTGTTTTAATAATGTACATAGAGTTTGACTTTGTCATGTTGCTAAGTATTTCATTCCGAGGTAATATGTTCACATTGTCTGCCCTAAAATAGAGCTCACAGCCATAAAAAGTAACAACTATTTCCAGTCTTCACTAAAATTATATTTTCTTTATGTGGCTGTTAGTGTAGCCCCTTACAAGGCCTTCATAGGGCCTTGAATTACCTTATATTTCCCCATTTTCCTCAGAACTAAGAAAGAACCTATATATTATTTTCTAAGCTGAATCACTGTGGAACAGACCATTTTACTTTCTTCTACCAGTGCAGTCAATAGTACTGATAATTTTTATTATTGTCATCTGTGGAAGTATAGATGTACTCTGTTGTATGCCCTTGATCCTGATTCTCTTCTTCTTGGTTGAAATTGCAGGTTGAACCATGCAGAGTTAGAATTCTACTCTTCCTGAAGATGCAGTATCTCACTAAAACAATATAAAATGATGAGTTAAATGTATTTTAAGACAGTATTTTTTTGTGAGAGGTCATAAAGGAAAAGTTGTCTTGGAGTTAATTGCTTCATTTCTTTGAATTTGCATCCCCAGTCCCAATGCTTATTGATTGATTTAGTAGGGAAGTAAGAGAAAAACAGTCCTTGCCCTGAAGGAGTGTTTATTCTATTGACTGAAGGAGATAATGTTTATATGTGTGTGTGTGTTTATGTATTCATGTATGCTGTATACGTACAAGATACATAAAAGCAGACACAAGGTAACCTTGGGTGGGCAGCCACAAGCAGCTTGGGGGAACCAGGAATGACTTTATGTAGAAGTTAGTCCTTCCATTGAGACTTGAAGGAAAGGAAGAATTCTAGGACATGGAAGGGAAGAAAGAACATTTGGGGGCATAAGGGTTAGCCAGTACAAAGACATGGAAAAGGAGATGGAGTGTTATGAGTAACAGTAAGTTCCAGACCAGTATGGCTAGATCATAGACTGTGTAAAGGGAAGTAATGCAGAAGAAAACTGAAGGGTTAGAAACATGACAGATAAAAGTTTGTTTAAGCCTAGAAGTAATAATGAGACATTGGAGTTATATTGAGTAGGAGGATGATATTGTCAACTTTAGGAAAATCACTTTGACAGTTGCATAGAGAGTAACGTTGAGTAGGGAAAGAGACAAGTCAAAAGTCTGTTGGAATAGCCTGGGTAACAGATGGTGAGGACCTGAACTAAAGTGGTGGGGCTGCATAAAAGTGTAGAGAAGGGGATGATTGTGAAATTTTGTGTCAGTAGAAACAGTATGGTTTGACAGTTGATTGGATATGTGAGGTAGGTGAAAGTGAGGTATCAGTGATGAAACCAAGATTGTGAACCTGAGTGACTAGAGGATTGGTGATACCCCTGACAGAAATAGGAAAGTTCAGAAGAGGGTTGAATTTGAGGAAGGGCAGTGGGAGTGGTTAAAGATAGTGAGTTTGAGATGCCTGTAGGTCATCCAGCTAAAAATATCTAAGCTGGAAGAATATATATATATATTCTGGATTCTGTGGGGCAGCTAGGTGGTGCAGTAAATAAAGCACCAACCCTTCTCCCCTCCAAAAAGCGAGAAGAAAAATCCGGAAAAAAAAAATATATATATATATATATATATAAGCTAGTGGTTTAGGACTGAGGTTCAGAAGAGACACTTAGGAGTAAGTACTTCAGGTAGCTAAGACCTTCTGTCCTTCAGTTTACCACCAGCACTCCTATTCCAATGGATATCCAGGAGTCCAGTAAGAGAGGATACTAGAAAACCCTTTCCTTTTCCTACCCCAGTTCTCACTGGCCAAGTTCCATCAGGTTCTGTACATACACCCTCCTGACTGAATGCTGACCCCCTCGTCTTATCCTACCCTTAGAAAGGGTAACCAAGAGACTGCTTTGCTCCAGCCTTATGGAATGCTACCCAATTCTCAACAGTTTTGCGTTGGGGATACTGGCTCCTTACATTGCAATAAAGTGATAGATCACTAGACCTTATTTACCCTGATGTTGTGCCCTCAGAACCTCAGATATTGCCATTCATCCAGCTTGACAGTGCACCCCATGGTTCTTACCATTAGTCCTTTCCACCTTCCAATTAGATTATGAGCTACTTGAAAGCAGAGACTGTCTTACTTTTTCTACTTTCTTACATCCATTATTTAGCACAGTAGTAAGCACATATTAAACCCCAAATAAATGATTCTTCATTCATATATGAATCTCGGAGTCATCTATGTAAAGATGATAAATGCTTCAATGGGAACTAGTAAGGTCACCAAATGAGACATTATAGAGAAAAGAAAAGATTGCCCCACACAGAGCCTTGGTGTGTACCCGTAGTTAGTGGGTATGACAGATGATGATAATCCACTTAGGGAACCTTTGACCAATCAGATAGGTGAGAGGAAAACTAAAAGCAGCATCATGAAAACCCAGTGGGAAGAGGTTAGTCAGCAGTGTCAAATGCTTCAGAGAAGTCAAGTAGGATAAAGATTGAGAAAAAGATTATTAGATTTGGCAATTAAGAGCTTCTTTATAACTGTGAAGAAGTTTCAGTTGTGATGAGGTCAGAAGCTAGATTGCAGAGGATTTAGATAGGTAATAAAGGTAATAATAGGTAATAAATTGACTTGTTCAAATTTTATTCTTTTAAAGTTGAGGGAAACTTGCATTTTGGACCTGATTCTGACCAGTAAGGAAAAACTAGTTGCCCAGAGTATAATTAATTTGAGTCCTTTGCAGAAGTGGCCACACCATCTTAGAATTAAGGACAAATGAGGGAAAAAGATATGTATAGCATAATGTTGACTTCTGCTTTGGGTTAAAAAATAATAATAATAAAATCAGTCCTGTAGGTTCACTAGTATTGGTAACTTCCAAGAAGGAAACTTCCCTATACCAGATCATTTAACTCCTGCTCTGTGGTCTTAGAGAGTTACTTAGAGACACTGAGGGTTATATTACTTGCCCAGGATTTGAATGGACAGTATCTTTCAGAGATGGGACCAGAACCTAGGTCTTCCTGGCTATAAGGCTGCCTCTCTATCCTAGGATAGATAGAGATGCCTTTCATTTGAAATTAAATGTTTATTAAAAGCTCAACATTGAGTGTCAATACAGCCAACTAAACTTTCTTAGTAACTATTGACATTTAGATTAATTAATTGTGACATTAAGAGTGTCATAATTTTTCAATCACTCTAAATTCTCATCAGATGTCTTTTTTTTTCTCTCTCCCACCTATGTGGTTGTGGTTAGAATACATGCGATTCTTCTGGTTCTCCTTTGTATTTCACATGCTTATTCAGTCCTAATTACATTTGAGTACTCTGCTATATTAAAGTAATGTACCTCAATTTATATAACCATTCTGTTATTGTACCTTTAAGTTTCCAATTTTTTTGAGTTACATGTAATTTTGCTATAAAAATTTCTGAAATGATGTCAAAATCAAAAAGGGAAAAAATACTTTTGAAGTGTGTTTCTCAAGATTAATTATTTGGTCAATTGGTATTATTTTTTATAATTTTTACCATGTACTACAAAATTGCTCTTTAAAAAGATTCTACAAGTTTGCATTTCTGCCAATAATGAATAAGATCCTACCTGCTTTGAGTTTCCCTGCTTTTAATTATTTTTGCTGATTTAGTGGGATATGTTGTTATCGCAGAATTATTTTAATTTTCATCTCTTTGATGAAGTTGGGGGGGTTAACTTTCAGTTTTATTGAAGTGTTTTGGAATTAAGTACAAATTATATATGGGAGTAAAAGCAGGAACTTGCTTCAGCTCCTTCTCCAACCACCTCCAATACTGGTAAAAAAAAAAAAATGACTAAACAGATTTTAGAGCTGCAGAACCCACAAAGTAACAGAGAAACAAATCTCCTGCTGAAGGCAACCTGGCAGGCCAACAGGAAGGGTCTATTGCACCAGACTAGGAGCTGAGCACAGTCCCGCATGAGCTGCTCAGGCCCAGAATGCCTGGAAGCAAACTTCAGGAGAGTGAATCACTGGCAGCTGTGGAGGTTTCTAGATTTCCTGACCCATAAATGCCAAAGAGAAAGTAAAAGGTCAGTGGGGAACTTGGTGATGGAGGAGCACAGTCTGCCCCTGCCCCCAGGGGTGAGAGGCAATGAAGGCCTGGCAGCTGCAGCTACCACCACATGGCAGCCTCCAGAGCTCCTGGCCCACAGATCATAGGGGGACCAAACAACCATTCAGAGGATAATCACTCTTGCTTTGATCTGCTTGGATCTGGGTCCCAGTCTTGGGTGGTGGTCCTGGGGTGAGGAACGCCAGTGTGCCAAAGCTTGTGGTAACTGTAGAGAGGCTGCCTTCTTCATAGCTCTGACAACATTTGCAGAAAAAACCAGCACTTTGGGATACAGCTCTCTCCACTCTGGAAGCAGAGGTCTACTGTGGCAAAGAGCTCAAAAGTCAAGTAATTGGCTGGCAAGATGAGCAAGCAGAGGAAGCACAATCAGACCATAGAATCTTTTTTGGGGACAAAAAGGATCAAAGCATGAAACCAGAAGAAGATAACAAAGTCAAAACTCCTGCCTTAAAGCTTCCAAGAAAAATATCAACTGGTTACAGGCTATGGAGGAGCTCAAGAAGGATTTTGAAAATCGAGTAAGAGAAGTGGAGGAAAAATTGGGAAGAGAAATTTCAGTGATGCAAGAAAATCATGAAAAGAGAGTCAACAGCCTGCTAAAGGAGACCCAAAAAAATACTGAAGAAAATAACACCTTAAAAAATAGACTAACTCAAATGGCAAAAGAGGCCTAAAAAGCCAATGAGGAGAAGAATGCCTTAAAAAGCTGAATTGGCCAGATGGAAAAGGAATTTCAAAAGCTTACTGAAAAAAATAATTCCTTCAAAATTAGATTGGAGCAAATGTAAGCTAATGACTTTATGAGAAATCAAGGTACTATAAAACAGATCCAAACAAATGAAAAATAGAAGGCAATGTGAAATATCTCATTGGAAAAACCACTGACCTGGACAATAGATCCAGGAGAGATAATATAAAAGTTATTGGACTACCTGAAAGCTATTATCAAAAAAAGAGCCTAGACACCATCTTGCAAGTAATTATCAAGCAAAATTGCCCTGATATTCTAGAACCAGAGGGTAGAAAGAATTCACTGATAACCTCTTCAAAAAGATCCCCGAAAGAAAACTCCTAAGAATATTATAGCCAAATTCCAGAGTTCCCAAGTCAAGGAGAAAATATTACAAGAAACAGTTTGAGTATTGTGGAAACACAATCAGAAGCTGCTACATTAAAGGATGGAAGGGCTTGGAATATGATATCCCGGAGGTCAAAGGAGCTAGGATTAAAACTAAGAATCACCTACCCAGCAAAACTGGGCATAATACTTCAGGGGAAAATATGGTCATTCAGTGAAATAGAGGACTTTCAAGCATTCTTGATGAAAAAACCAGAGCTGAACAGAAAATTTGACTTTCAAATACAAGAAGCAAGAGAAAGCATGAGAAGGTAAACAGGTAAAAGAAATCATAAGAAACTTATTAAAGTTGAACTATTTATGTTCCTACATAGAAAAACGATCATTGTAACTCATGAGACTTTTTCTCAGTATGAGGATAGTTGAAGGGAATATATATGTATGTATATGTATACATACATATATGTATGTGTAGAACAGTGTATATGTGTATAAATACATATGTGTGTGTATATGTGTGTACATGTTTACATGTACAAGGGATGATATCCAAAAAATAAAATTAAGAGGTGAGAGAGGAATATAATGAGAGGAGATAGGGAGAGATAGAGTAGGGAAAATTATCTCACATAAAAGAGGCAAGAGAAAACTGTTACAATGGAGGGGAAGAGCAGGAAGGTGAAAGGGAATGGGTCAGCCTTACTCTCATTGAATTTGGCTTAAGGAGGGAATAGCATACACACTCATTTGGGTATCTTACCATACAGGAAAGTAGCGGGGGAAGGAGATAAGAGAGGGGATGATAGAAGGGAGGGCAGATTGGGGGAGAGGGTAGTTAGAAGCAAACACTTTTGAAAAGGGACAGGGTCAAAGTAGAAAATAGAGTAAGTGGGGAGGGAGCAGGATAGGATGGAGGGAAATATAGTTAGTCTTTCACAATATCACTAATATGGAAATGTTTTGCATAATTACACATGTACAACCTATATTGGATTGCTTATCTTCCCAGTGGGGGTGGGTGAGGAGGGAAGAAGGAAAAGAATCTGGAAATCAAAGTTTTGAAAACAAATGTTAAAAAGTTTTTTTTAATATTTTTAAAGAACCCAAAGAACTTTTGTTTATGTGGGTTATATTTTTAGATATTTGCCATATTAGAAATTAAAACATTTCAATAATTATTACTAAAATAGTTTTTGCCTTATATGAAAGGGTCTCAGAGACCCCCAGGGGCTCCTGGGGAGACTAGTGCACCAGGGATACTATAAAAAGGCAAACTTAGTCCTTTCCCTGACAGAGCTGATATTCCTTCCCTTTTCTTTTAAATTTTATTTTTGTTTTCAGTTCTACATTCTATCCTTCCCTCCTTCCACCTATTGAGAAAGCAAGAAATATGATACCCATTAAACATATTTCTGTATTAATCATGTTCTAAGGGGGGAGAAGTAAGAAAAACAAAGGAGAAAAAAGCTTCAGTCTGCACTCAGAATCCATCAGTTTTCTTTGAAGGTGGATAGCACTTTATATCATGAGTCCTTTGAAGTTGTGATGGAGCATTGTACTGATCAGAATAGCAAAGTCTGTACAGTTGATCATCATAACAATATTGCTATATATAATGTAGTGTACATTGTTCTCCTGATTCTTTTCACTTCACTTTGTATCAGTTCATACAAGTCTTCCCAGGTGTTCCTGAAAAAAAAATTATATATATATATATATATATATATATATATATAAACAGATTATTCCTGCTTCATGAGAGGTTTCTTGTAATAAAGCAATATAGATAAGTAAAATGAATATTATAGTGACCTCTCTAAAAGTTCATGCTACATTTCATTTCTATAGCACCTCCCACCTTTCTTTTTTAATAAACAGACATGTATCTCCTTCCCCCCATTCATTGGAAATGAAAAAAGAAAAAACATTTCATTTAACAAATAGACATAGTTGAGCAAAATGCATTTTCCCAGTGATTATACACAAAAATATGTCTACTTTATTCTGTACCCTAGATCCTTCACTTGTCTTAATAGCATGTTTCATCATTAGTCCTCTAGAATTGTGAATGGTTTTTGTATTGATCATACTTCTTATAGCTTTCAAAGTTTTTGTTGTCATTACATAAATTGTTTTCCTGCTTCTACTCATTTTACTAAAAGACCTCAAAGTTATTCATTTTCATAATATTGATGTTAATTGTATAAATTGTTCTATTTCTGTTAACTTCAGTCCAAATCAGTTCATAGAAATCTTTCCATGTCTTTTTCTTATTTTTTACTTTCTAATTTTTTTACACCACAAAAAGAGCTGCTATAGATACTTTTGTACATAAATGACATTTTCCTTTCTTTGATCTCTTTTCAGTATAGGCCTAGCCATAATGTAGTTGAATCAAAGGATATGCATAGTTTAGAAACATTTTGCATAAAATTCCAAGTTGCTTTCCAGAGTGGTTATACCTATTCACAGGTCCACCAATAGTGCATCAATGTGCCTATTTCCCCAGAATCCTCCAAAATTTGTCATTCTCCTTTTTTGTCATCTTTTCCATGGATGTGAGAAGGGTATCTCAGAATTGCTATAATTTTTATTTCTCTGATTATGATGATTTGGAGCATTTTTTCATATGACCATAGAGAGAGTATATGTTTCTTCAAACTACCTGTTGATATCCTTAAGCTATTTATCAATTTGGAAATGGCTTTTATTCTTTTTTTTTTTAGTTTATTTATTTTTAGTTTTCAACATTCATTTCAATAAGTTTTAAATTTTCTCTCCCTCCTTCCCCTCACCTTCCCCAAGACAGCATGCAATCCGATATAAGTTCTACATATACATTCCTATTAAATATTTTCACATAAGTCGTGTTGTATAGAAGAATTAGAACAAGTGGGGGTAACCATGAGAAAGAAAAACTTAAAAGAAAATAATCTGCTTTAATCTGCATTCAGACTCCATATTTCTTTTTCTGAATGTGGATGGATTTTCCATCATGAGTCTTTTGGAATTGTTTTAGATCCTTGCATTGCTGAGAAGAGCTAAGTCTATCAACGTCAGTCATTGCAGACTGTGGCTGTTACTGCGTACAGTGTTCTCCTGGTTCTGCTCACTTCACTCAGTATCAGTTCATATAAGTCTTTCCAGGTTTTTCTAAAGTCTTCCTGATTATCATTTCTTATAGCACAATAGTATTTCATTACATTCATATACCACAAATTGTTTAGCCATTCCCCAATTGATGGACATTCCCTTGATTTCTAGTTCTTGGCCACCACAAAAAGAGCTGCTGTAAATATTTTTGTACTTGTGGATCCTTTTCCCATTTGTATGATCTCTTTGGGGTATACAGCCCTAGAAGTGGTATTGCTGGGTCAAAGGGTATGAACATTTTTATAGCCCTTGGGGCATAGTTCTAAATTGCTTTCCAGAACAGTTTGATCAGATTACAACTCCACCAACAATGAATTAGTGTTCCAATTTTCCCCCACCTTCTCCAACATTTATCATTTTCCTGTTTTGAATGGCTTTTATTTATTCTTATAAATTTGAATCATTTCCTTAAATATTTTGAAATTGAGACCTTATCAGAAAACTTGCCACAAAAAATTTTTTTTAGTTAATTGGGATTTTGATAAGCTACCAGACCAAACTCCTTTATTATTTAACAACCTCCCACCCAGTCATACCCTCCCTATCCCAGTGACTCTGAATGCTTGGCTGTCCTTAATCAAACCCTGTTCTCCACGCTCCTTTATCCTCATCCTCCTCAACCCATCTCTCCCAGCATCCCACTCTAAAGCTGTCTTCTTCTTCCACTGTGTTTTTTGTAATGCCTTCTCCATAGGTAACAAACTTAGTTTCATCCTAAATTTTTTCCCTTCCCATTCTTTACATTTTCGGACTCTTCACTGAGACCTGACTCACTCCTGATGACACAGCCTCCCTCATCACCGTTTTGAGCATTGGTTGCACTTTCACTCATTCCCTTCCCCACCCTTCATCATTTAATTTACTTACCAAGCAAGGAGGAATAGGTATTGAAATCAATACCACTTTAGAATATGACCTGTTTATAAAATCTTAAAAATGATGGATATTTATTATATGGAGATATATGTATACAAATTAATTTGGGGAATATTATCATTTTTACTGTTAATCTTATCCATCCATGAATAATGGATGTCTCTCCAGTTACCTATGTCCTCTTTTATTTTGGTCATTATAGTTTTATAGCTGTCCTTAAACAGGTACTGTGTTCCTGGGTAGGTTAATTTCCAAACATTTGATAGTTTCTATTACCTATTGTAAAAGAGAACTATTTTTTAATATTGTTGTCTTGTTCTTAATTACAAGTAAATAAGAATGTGCTTGATTTTATAGTTTAATCCTACAACTTGCTGAACTCATGTATTTTCTCTTTTAATATTTTGGTTGAGCTAGAAAAATGATCATGTTATTTGCAAGTAATGATATTTTTAACCTTTTGTTTTACATGTTAATTTCCTGAATATCTTTTTCTTGGCTTATTACAGTTGCTAAGATTTCCAGTACTATGTCAAATAAAAGCAGTAAGAATGAGCAGCTTTGCTTTGTACCTACTTTTAATGGGAATACTTTCAGTATTTTGCATTGCATATTATGGTGGCTCTTGTCTTAAAAAGAGATTATCTTTTATGTGTTGAGGGAAAAAAAATCTCCTAACTAAAATTTTTTGTGTTTTTATCATTAGTATTCAGATTTTGTTAAAAGGTTTTTTTACATTTATCCATATAAATCATGGAATTTTTTTTAAGGGTTTTTTGTCTTATGTTGGATTTTTTTTCCCTTTTTAAAATGTTGGTAGTTTTTCTGATGTTGATCTAGCTTTGATTGCCTTGTTTAAGCCCTGCTTCATCATAATTAATAATTTTCCTAATATATTGCTGTATTTTTTTGGCTAATATGTGTTATTAGTATTTTCCTATCTATATTCATTAGGGAAAATAGTTTATAATTTTCAGTGTAATTTTATTTGGCTTTAAAATTAACCAAGCTTAGGGGAGGCCAGGTGGCTCAGCGAGTAAGAGCACCAGCCCCAAGTGTCGGGATGACCTGGGGGATCGAATCCGTCCTTGAGCAAGTTACTTAACCCCAATTGCTTTTAAAAAAAAGTGGAAAATTAACCAAGCTTATGTATTTTTTTCAGAATTTATGTATTTATTTTTAGTTTTCAACATTTATTTCCACAAGCTTTTGAGTTCCAAATATTCTCCCTATCACTGCCCTACCTCCTATCCCAAGATGACAAATATACCACTTACTCCTTCACCCAGTCTGTCCTCTCATATATTCCCCTCCTTCCCCCCCTTCCTCCTTACTTTCTTGTAGGGCAAGATGGATTTCTATACCCCATTGCCTGCGTATCTTATTTCCCAGTTGTATGTAACAACAATTTTTTTAACATTTGTTTTTAAAACTTTGAGTTCCAGATTGTCTCCCTTCTTAACCTCCTCACCACCCCTTACTGGGAAGACAATTCAATATAGGTTATACGTGTGTAGTTATGCAAAACATTTTCATAGTAGTCCTGTTGTTAAAGACTAACTATATTTCCCTCCATCCTATCCCACCCATCATTTGTTCTTTTTTTCTCCTTTGATCGTGTCCCTTTTCAAAACTGTTTGCTTCTGACTACTCTCTTCCCCAGTCTGCCCTCCCTTCTATCATCTCCCCCCATTCCCTTCCTCCCCTATTTTCCTGTAGGGTAAGATACCCAATTCAGTGTTTATGTTATTCCTTCCTTAAGCCAAATCCAATGAGAGTAAGGTTGACTTGTTCCCTTTCACCCCCCTGTTCTTCCCCTTCATTGTAAGAGTTTTCTCTTGCCTCTTTTATGTGAGATAATTTACCCTACTCTATCTCTCCTTTTTCTTTTTCCTGATATATTCCTCTCTCACCTCTTAATTTTATTTTTTAGATATCATCCCTTCATATTGAACTCACCCTGTGCCCTCTGTGTATACAAGTACACACATATACATATATACATACACCCACCTATACATACATATATGTATATATGTATACATTTATATATGTACACATAAACATACATATATATTCCCTTCAACTATACTCATACTGAGAAAAGTCTTATGAGTTACAAATAACATCTTTCCATGTAGGAATATAAACAATTCACCTTTAATAAGTTCCTTATGATTTCTCTTTCTTGTTTACCTTTTCGTGTTTCTCTTGATTCTTGTATTTGAAAGATTTTCTGTTCAACTCTGGTCTTTTCATCAAGAATGCTTGAAAGTCCTCTATTTCACTGAATGACCATATTTTCCCCTGAAGCATTATGCTCAGTTTTGCTGGGTAGGTGATTCTTAGTTTTAATCCTAGCTCCTTTGACCTCCGGAATATCATATTCCAAGCCCTTCCATCCCTTAATGTAGAAGCTGCTAGATCTTATGTTATCCCGATTATGTTTCCACAATACTCAAATTGTTTCTTGTAATTACAGCTTGTAATATTTTCTCCTTGACTTGGGAACTCTGGAATTTGGCTATAATATTCCTAGGAGTTTTCTTTTTGAGATCTTTTTCAAGAGGTGATTAGTGAATTCTTTTAATTTCTATTTTACCCTCTGGTTCTAGAATATCAGGGCAATTTTCCTTGAGGATTTCTTGAAAAATGATGTCTAGGCTCTTTTTTGATCATGGCTTTCAGGTAGTCCAATGAGATTTTTATATTATCTCTCCTGGATCTATTTTCCAGGTCAGTGGTTTTTTTTCAGTGAGATATTTCACATTACCTGCTACTTTTTTCATTCTTTTGTATCTGTTTTATGGTATCTTGATTTCTCATAAAGTCATTAGCTTCTATTTGCTTCAATCTAATTTTGAAGGAATCATTTATAAGTTCCTTTTCCATCTGACCAATTCAGCTTTTTAAGGTATTCTTCTCCTCGTGGGCTTTTTGGACCTCTTTTGCCATTTGAGTTAGTCTGTTTTTTAAGGTGTTATTTTCTTCAGTATTTTGTGGGGTCTCCTTTAGCAAGCTATTGACTTGTTTTTCATGATTTTTCTTGCAACATTCTCATTTCTTTTCCTAATTTTTTCTCTATTTCTCTTACTTGATTTTCTATATCCTTCTTGAGCTCCTCCATGGCCTGTGACCAATTCATATATTTCTTGGAGGCTTTTGTTTGGTGCAGGAGTTTTGACTTTGTTGTCTTCTTCTGGTTCTATATTTTGGTCCTCTTTGTCACCAAAAAAAAAAGATTTTATGGTTTGATTTCTCTTACTCTGTTTGCTTATCTTGCCAGACAAATACTTGAACTTTCTGAGCTCTCTGCCACAGTAGAACTCTGCTTTCAGAGTGGAGAGTGCTGTGTCCCAAATTTCTGGGGTTTTGCACAGCTATTGTCAGAGCTTCTTCTAGGCACCTCCCTCAGAACTGTGAGGAGGACTGCCTCTCCACAGCCTCAACAAGTTCTGCCGTGCCAGCACTCCTCACCCCAGGACCAGCACCCAAGCCTGTGACCCAGATCCAAGTAGGGTAAAGCAAGAGAATCCTGCCTCAGTACCAGCAGAGAGATTCCTGCAATTGCCCTCTGGTCAGTCACTTGGTCTCCCCCCCCCCCCACCATCTGTGGGCCCAGAGCTCAGGAAACAGCCATGGCCACCTCTAGCACCCCAGAGGCAAGGGCCAAACCATGCTCTTCTCTCATCCATTTGCAACAGTGTTTCTCCACTGACCTTTTACTTTCCTTTTGGCATTTCTGGGTTGAGAAGTCTGGAAACTACCACAACTTCCAGTGATTCTATCCCCTAAGGTCTGCTCCAGCTGGTCCTCCAAACTTATGTATTTCTTAAAAACTACCGGGGTATAATCTATCTTATTTATGAATACCCTGTTAGACCAATTTTTTGTTCTTGTAATGTTTGAAATAATTTTTCCATGATCATTGAAAAAATATCTCACACTTAAAATAGTCAAATTCAAATTTATAGCTGATCTAAAAACTGTGATTCTTAATATCTTAACTCACTTTTCCAGCACTCTGCCATCTTCACTGAAGTAGAAGGCTGAAATATGACTGAGGACCATTTTGTATTTTCTTTTGGAAAAAGAATACAATATGGAATACAACAGTCTGTAAAGAATTAAAACTTAATATTATTCAGAGGGCAATAAAGTGACCCCCTAGTATACGTGTGAGTGGGCTACAACATGTAACCAATAAAGAATTTTGAAGAATGGAAATAAAAAATCCCATCAAGGAAAGGTATAATAAGAAGAGAAGATGGGCATGTCACAAGATGAGAAGGAGAAATCCCTGATGGACAATCACACTGACGTCATTTTGATGTCAGAAAAAAAAAGCAAAAAATGCCTTCAGCACATTGAGTGGACTTCTGTATAGCAAACTAATTGAAAGACATGGATAAGAGTCACAGAGAGTTGGTTACAATCTATCGGTCCTTGGCACTGTCAAATGACTCAGAATCTGATGTGTTTATCAGTGAAAATATGATACTAAGATGATGCATTATATTCCCCTTTGCTATAGTACCCTAATAATCATTGAGCCTTAACTTTTCACACAAATAAAGTCAGATCTAAATAATTGGAAAAATATTAGTTGCTTATGGGTAGGCAGATCTAATATGATAAAAATGACAATTCTACCTAAATTAAATTACTTATTCAGTGCCATACCAATCAAACTACCAAAAAATTATTTTATAGAGCTAGGAAAAACAATAACAGAATTCATCTGGAAGAACAAAATATACATCAAGGAATATCAAGGGAATTAATGAAAAGAAATTCAAGGGAAGGTGGCCTAGCTATACCAGATCTTAAATTGTAATTATGAAGTAGTAATCATCAAAACTACTTGGTATTGGCTAAGAAATAAAGTGGTGGATCAGTGGAAGAGGTTAGGTATGCAAGACACAACAGTCAGCAACTATAGCAATCTACTATTTGACAAACCCAAAGACTACAGTTTCTAGCAAAGAGCTCACTAACAAAAACTACTGGGGAAAACTGGAAAATAGTATGGCAGAAACTAGGCATAGACCAACATCTTTTAACCTATACCAAGATAAAGTCAGAACAGGTACATAGTTTAGAGATAAAGACTGATACTGTAAGCAAAGTAGGAGAGCAAGAAATAGTTTACCTGTGAGATCTATGGAGAAGGGAAGAATTTTTGATCAAATAAGAGATAGAGAACATTGTAAAATACAAAATGGATGATTTTGATTACATTAAATTGAAAAGGCTTTGCACAAACAAAGCCAGTTCAACCGAGATTAGAAGAGAAGCAGAAAGCTGGGAAACAATTTTTACAGCCAGTGTCTCTGATAAAGGCCTCATTTCTACAATATCGAGAACTGAGTCAAATTTATAAGAATACAAGTCATTTCCCAGTTGATAAATGGTCAAAAAATATGAATGGGCAATTTTCAGGGGAAGGAATTAAAGCTATTTATAGTCAAATTTAAAAATGCTCTAAATCACTGTGGATTAGAGAAATGCAAATCAAAACAACTCTGAGATACATCACACCTATCAGATTGGCTAACATGACAAAACAGGAAAATGTAAATGTTGGAGAAGATGTGGGGAAAATTGGAACACTAATGCATTGTTAGTGGAGTTGTGAATTGATCCAACCATTCTGGAGAGCAATTTGGAACTATATAGTTTGGAACTTTTATAGCCCCAAAGGGCTATAAAAATGTGCATACCCTTTGACCCAGTGATACCACTTCTAGGGCTGTATCCCAGAGAGATCATACAAATGGGAAAAGCACCAACATGTACAAAAATATTTATAGCATCTCTTTTTGTGGTGGCAGAGAATTGGAAATTGAGGGGATATCCATTAATTGGGGAATGACTGAACAAGTTGTAGTATATGAATGTAATGGAATACTATTGTGCTATAAGAAATGATAAGCAGGCAGATTTCAGAAAAACCCAGGACTTATATGAACTGATGCGGAGTGAAATGAGCAGAACCGGGGGCGACCAGGTAGCACAGCGAGTAAGAGCACCGCCTCCAGTGTTGAGAAGACCTGGAGATCGAATCCCGGGCTCAGACACTTAGCACCCACCCAGAAACACCTGGCCCTATAACCTTGAGCAAGTTACTTAACCCCAATTGCTTAGGGGCGGCCAGGTGGCTCAGTGAGTAAGAGCACCGGCTCCAGTGTTGGGATGATCTGGATCAAATCTCGGGCTCAGACACTCAGCACCACACCCAGAAATAACTGGCCGTGTAACCTTGAGCAAGTTACTTAACCCCGATTGCTTTTAAAAAATAAAAAAATTTAAAAAAAATAAAAAAAGAAATGAGCAGAACCAGGAGAGCTTTGTACACAGTAACAATCACATTATGCAGTGACTGACCTTGACAGACTTAGCCCTTCTCAGCAATGCAAGGATCTAAGACAGCTCTAGAATATTGACAATGGAAAATGTTATCCACATCCAGAGAAAGAACTTTGGAATCTGAATGCAGATGGAAGCATACTATTTGCTCTCCTTTTCTTATATTGTTTGGTTTGGTTCTTTTTCGTGGTTCCTCCCATTGGTTCTAACTTTTCTTTACATCATGACTAATGTAAAAATATGTTTAATATGAATGCATAAGTAGAGCCTATATGAGATTACATGCCATCTTGGGGAGGGAGGGAAAGAGGGTGGGGAAGAAAATTCAAAACTCAAAATTTTACGGAAATAAATGTTAAAAACTAAAAATAAATTAATTATTTTTAAAAAAATTTTAAATAATCATTGGGTCTTTCCATTCAATTTGCAGCTAAATTTCCTCTAGGTATTATTATTTCTCCCTATTAGAATGTGAACTCCTTGAAAGCCAGAGCTGCCTTGTTTTTGTATTCGTATTTCTAGAGTTTAGCATAGTGTTTGGTGCACTTAATAAATGCTTTTTCATTTATTTATTTATTATTGAAGGGAATTCCTAAATCAGTAAGATCATAGATCTGTTTGGATATCTTATTCTCAGAGATTGGTCTAGTTAAGATTTTAATTTCCTTTTGTTTCAGTTTGAGCAGTTTATGTTTTTATAGTCATCTATTTCTTTGAAATTCTATATTTTGTTAGAATATGTATACATATACACATATAGATTTCCCTAATAATATTCTTGATTCTGTTCTGTTTTTCTCCCTTTTCATTTATAGTTTTGCCAATTTACATTTTTCTTTCCTTTTGAAAAATTAAATTTGCTAATAGTTCGTCACTCTAGTTGTTCGTTAAAAAATCTGAATTTTCTTGTTCTTTCCTTCTCTATTACATTTCTTTCTGATCTTTCATAATCTATTTACTTTCTTTTGGATTGCTTTGTTTCCTTTTTCAAGACTGATGGTATAAACTTAATATATATTTTTCTATTTCTAGGCATTTAGCAGTATAAATTTGTCTCTGAGAACATGTATTGTTGTCATTTTTTTAATATTCTGTTATTTTTCTCATTTTAAAAATCTCGTCATTATTCAGTTGTTTTTCAGTTTCCATAGAGTTTTATAAATTTCTTTCTTGTTCATTTTATTGCATTTGTATTAAGGTCTAGAAATACAATGTGTATCATTTCTCTTTTTTTTAATTTATGTAGGGCTTTTCATGGCCTAGTATTGATCATCTTTGTGGGCCTTCCATGTATAGTTGAAAAAAAATCTATTTCTTGTTTCTCACATTTTGTTTTCTCTATATATCTGTCTGACTTTTTAAAATAAGCAATTCAGTTCTCTGATTTCTTTCTTTCTTTCTTTTTTACCTTTTGGTGGGGGGGAAGGTAGGGCAGTTGTGTTTAAGTGAATTGCCCAAGTAAGTGTTGAGTGTCTGAGGCTGGATTTGAACTTAGGTTCTCTTGACTCCAGGACCTATTCACTGCACCCCCTAGCTGCCCCTCTGATTTCTTTCTTAATCATTTTATGTATTTTGTCACATTTGATAGAGTGTTGCAATCCCTGTTATATTTGTTTTTTTCTTAATTAAATGCTATTGCTTTTTCTTATATAAATTTAAGTATTGAATTGTTTCGTGCCTGTAAATTGTTAGATATTATATATTTTTCTTTTCACCACTATGAAATGCCTTTTTCTCATTAAATTTTCTGCCTTGAATGCCATTTTATCAGATACCATTGCTGCCACCCCTGCTTTTTTAAAAATTTTCGTTGAAGCATGGTCTAATTTAGACCAAACTCCTAGGTTTAATTGCAGATTTTTTTATTTTATGATACCCATAAGCAACATATTGATAGGTTTTGTTTCTTGAACTGTCCCTCTTTTTCTTTTGATAGACCAAATCAAATAATTCATGTTTATTTTCATAAATTTTTTGCCATTTTCTTATTTATACAAGTTAAATCTATCTTAATCCTCTATAACTGTTTCAACTAGCATAACGAGTGACAAAAGCTTTATATTTTTTTAAACTATTGATTCTTTTGTACTCTGTGAGGTTAAATACTACTTCTTCTCTCTGGGGTAGTCCCATTACTGGTGCAAATGAATCTGATGAACTATGGACAGGAAGTGGCGCAGAATGGGCTGTGAAAAGGAACAAGAATCTTTTGACCCTGCTCCATGCTCCCAGAGTGATACAGCAGAGAAGTAGGAGGGGATGCAGGCGTGGACGTACAGGGAAGTGCCCCACGTGCCAGATTTAGCTACAGGGCTATGGACTGACTTCCCTAGCTCTCCAGGGAGTGCTGTCATTTCAGACCCACCCTGTGTTCAGGTGATTATTTTAACTTTACTTTTTAGTGTTTCTGTTTTTTGCTTCTTCTGTCATGCTTAGTGAGATATTGAGAAGTTTGTTGGCATTTCTTGGTAATGAAAAGATTTCAAGAATAGACTCACCTGGCTTTCTCACTGATTAACTGCCTTTACTGGAAGTCCTTACTAGATTTTGAGAGTGAATTTCAGAGAGTTCAGTGCTTTTAGGGCCTCAGTTTTCCCATTTGTAAAATGGGAGGGAAGGTGTATTAATCACCTCTGATCTACCTTTCTGTGGAGGAAAGGTAGATTTCATGGTCCAAAACAGGGGGCAGTTTGCTGGAGAGGAACAGAAAGTTATCAAGAACAGAATTCTTACAGCCCAATGAAAGAGGGACAAGAAAAGAGAACACTAGCTGTGTCATAGACCAATTTAGACAGATAAAAAGATCTGTTAAGAGAATAGAAGCAGGGTGTGGCTAGATGGCGCAGTGAGTAAAGTGCCAGCCCCGGAGTCAGGAGGACCCGAGTTCAGTTCTGGCCTCAGACACTTAAAACACACACACACACACACACACACACACACACACACACACACACAAACCTAGCCATGTAACCTTGGGCAAGTTAACCCCAATTGCCCTCCAAAAGGCAAAAGAAAAAAAAAGAAAATAGAAGCAGATAGTTAATTTAAGAGTGAGTACAAGAGAGTGGCCAGTCCTATAATGATGTCAAGAACACTAAAGACCAGAATGGGCTGAATTTTACATACTGACTGCTCAAAATCTGAAGGGCTTTTAATAGTCTATGATAGAAGCAAAAGGAAGGAAGATCCCTGCTTGTGATGAATCAAACATGGGAAGTGTACAACAAAGAGAAGACAAAATGGCTCAACTATTTTTTAATTGTATTATTAACTATAATTAATCAGTAGCTACATCCTTACAAGACTCTCACTCTTTCTGACATCCCTTTCAACTCTTGTCCTATATCTCCTTCCCTTTGTGACTTAACTCTTTGAGAAAGCTTTCTCTGCTCAGTCACTCTGCTTTTGCTCTCACTACCTCTTAAACCTTATTCATTATGGCTTCCAGCTTCATTCAGCTGAAACCACCGTCTTCAAAATAACCAGTGATCTCTTAATTGCCAAATCCAATGGCTTTTTCTCAATCCTTTTTTAATTTGCTGCAGCATTTTACACCTTTGATTTCCCCCTTTGACTCTCTTCACTAGATTTTCATTACACTGCTCTCTACTGGTTCTCCTTCTATCTATCTGACTATACCTTCATGGTCTTCTTTGTGGGTTCTTCATTCATGTCATTCCAACTAACTAAGAGTATCCTCCAAGGCTGTCTTCTGAATCTTCTTCTCTTCTTGCTCTACACTGTTTTACTTAGTGATCTCATCAGCTCCCTTAGGTTCATTTATTATTTCAATACAGATGATTCTCAGATCCATATATCTAGTTCTAGTCTCTCTCCTGAGCTACAGTGTCATATCAACTTGTGTCTTTTTGACATTTTGAACTGGGTGTCCCATAGGCATTTCAGACTCAGCATGCCTGAAAAAGAATTAAATTATCTTTTCCCTCAAACCCTCCCCTCTTTAGAATTTCCGTATTTCTGACAAAGACAATGCTCTTTCCCTAGTTACCAAGTTCTGCAACTTCAGAATCATCTTTGATTCTTCACTCTAATTCACCCCCCCATATCCATTTTATTGTCTCTGCTTTCACATATATATATTCTCTCTTCACATAACCTCTCTCATTTATACTTGCATCATCCCTTACCTATATTGTTGAAAAAACCTTTAGTCTTCCTGCCTCAGGTATCTCTACACTTCATTCCATCCTTCATATAGCTGCCAGAGTAATTTTTCTGAAGCACAAGTCTTACCATGTCACTTCACTATTCCATAACCTCCAGTGGTTCCCTGTTACCTCCAGGATCAACTAAAAAGTTCTTTTGGGGATGGCTAGGTGGCGCAGTGAATAGAGCACTGGCCCTGGAGTCAGGAGGACCTGAGTTCAAATCCAGCCTCAGACACTTAACACTTACTAGTCATGTGACCTTGGGCAAGTCACTTAAACCCAATTGCCCTACCTTCCCTCCTCCAAAAAGCAAAAAAAAAAAAAAATAGTTCTTTTGTGTGGAAACTCTTCATCACTGACCTTTTATTCCTTCTCTAGTCATCTTACACTTTACACCCCCTCCAAACATTGCTCCATCACCCTTCTCAGAGCCTTTGCATTGGCTATCATCCATTCCTAAAATGCCCTCCTTTACCTCTTAGATTGCCTAGCTTCCTTCAAGTCAGATGAAACTGTATTAGGCTTTCCTCAGTCCCCAGACCTACTAGTGTCTTCCACTCTTAGGTTACCATCATCTGTTTTCTGTGTATTTCATATATACATTATTATTTCCATTCTGTGTCTGCCATTAGAATCTGAGTTTCTTTAGGACAAGGAACTGTTTTTTCAATCTGTACTCAGATTTTAGCATATTGCCTGACACATAGTAAATGCTTATTTGCTTGTTGACTAACTGGCAGACGTTTCAGTATACCAACAACACATACACAAAAAAGTTATTTATGAAAATGTAGGTTTCTATGCAATACAGTTTATTTTTAAGTGCATATTAAATTTAACAAAGTGGTAACATAATTACTAACAAAGTAGTAACATAATTACCCCAATTTGTTTATGTGCCTCTTCATTTTTTTTTGTTTTCTTCCATAATATTCTTATTTCATTGATGGTTTTCCTTCTTTTAAAAGTTTTTTCACATTTCTGTCACTATATAGAAATTCACCCATTCCCCAAATAGAAGTCCTTCCTTGAAACAAGTATAATCAAGCAAAACAAACCAATACATTGGCCAAGTCTAAAATATATATATCATTCTGCATATTTAATCCATCATGTCTCTAACAAGAAGTGGCAGACATGTTTCATCATGAGTCTTTTAAGGTCATGACTAAGTATACTTTGATCAAAGTTCTGAAGCCTTTCAGAGCTGTTATACTTAACAGTAGTTTAGTCATCAACTTACAGCAAAGATGGATGCCTGAACAGAGAAGCAGACCATCCAGCTCCTATATAACTACTACAACAAAAACCAGAAATTCTTACCAGACCTAATAATATCAGGAAATCCAATAAAAGATTGTATAATTTTTTTTTCTATACCAGAGCTGCACCAAAAAAAAAAGCAGTCAAAAGACCATAATATAGCCAATAGGAAAGGGGGCTGTGATAGCAAAGCTAGCACCAGCACTGGCAGATAAACCAGCAATCTCCCAGTGCAGCCAGAGACATATGTAATTTACAAGGTTCTCTTTCCAGATACAACAAGGAGGGGATAGCGTTTCACCCTGAGAAAACTGCAGAGTAGGCTTGGAAGTCAAGTATAGTAGCAGTGACCATTGTGGCATAGCAGTACACAGACTGGGTTACTCTGTGCACCACAGTCAGTGAATTCCCTAGCACTCTGTCCTGAGACATAGTAAAGCTCCCTGAAGAAACAATGCTCTGAGCCTGTCGGAGGTCCAGGATGACCTAACTGGAAAATAGAGGTCAGTGCAGGGACCCCAAGGACCCAGAATGAGATGAAGTAGGGCTGACTATCTAATCCAAAAGCAAAGCAAAGGGTGAAACTTGACTCTTGTATAAAGGTTCAATTCAGAAAGTAAAACTGGAGAGATGAGTGAACCAAAGACGATACTGACCAGGATAAAATATTATTGTAGATACTAGAGATCATCCTAAAAGAGAAAGTAAGACAGTAACAACTGCAAGTAGAGATTCAAAGGGGGAAAAAAGCATTTTCTTCAAGGACTAGATGAAATGAAGCAGGAAATTTTAAAATGAAATAAAAGGTTCTGGAAGAAAGAATTGAATGTAGAATAAATAGTTTAAAAGAGAAAGTGGCAAACTTTATCCAAGTAACAGATTCCCTAAAAACTAAAACAGACCAGATAGAACCAGTGACTCCATGAGGAAGCAAAAAAATATTAGAGCAAAATGAAAAGTGATCTAATCCAACACAGACACTTGGAAAACAGATCAAAGAAAGATAATTTAAGAATCATTGGACTTCTTTAAACCCATGATTTAAAAAAAGAAGATAGTATTTCAAGAAGTCATAAATAAAAACTGAATATTTTTATTAGAACCTGAAGACAAAGTAAAAATAGAAAGAATCCACCTTGTGAAAGAATCTCCAAAAGGAAAAGTCCTGGTGTCATAGCCAAAATCCAGAACTCCTGCATCAAATAAAATGCCAAAAGCATCCAGAAAGAAAGTTTTAAGTACCAAAAAAACTATAGTTAGTCACACAAGACCTGGTAGCTTTTACCCTAAATTAGAAGAGATTTGGGAATACAATATTTCAAAAGTAAAAAAAATACAGACTTTTTGCAACAAAGAATAATGTACCCTGTAAATCTGAGTATAAATCTATTAGGGGAAAATGGATTTTTAATGGAATAGAGGACTGTTCAAGAATTTCTGTTGAAAGGACCAGAACTGAGTAGGAAGTCTGAAATACAAATATAAGAATCAAGGAACTCCCCAACTGATAAATGGTCAAAGGATATGAACAGACAGTTTTCAGAGGACAAAATTAGAGATATCTATGAACATATGAAAAAAAATGCTCTAAATCACTATTGATTAGAGATGCAAATCAAAACAACTCTGAGGTACCACATAATACCTATCAGATTGGCTAAAATGGCAAAACAGGAAAATGATAAATATTGGAGAGGATATGGGAATGTTGGAACACTAATTCATTGTTGGTGGAGCTGTGAGCTGATCCAACCATTCTGGAAAGCAATTTGGAACTATGCCCAAAGGGCTCTAAAAATGTGCATATCCTTTGACCCAGCAATACAACTTCTAGGGCTGTATCCCAAAGAGATCATACAAATGGGAAAAGCACCAACATGTACAAAAATATTTATAGCAGCTCTCTTTGTGGGGGCCAAGAATTAGAGATTGAGAGAATGCCCATCAATTGGGGAATGGCTAAACAATTTGTGGTATATGAATGTAATGGAATACTATTGTACCATAAGAAATGATAAACAGGTGGACTTCAGAGAAACCTGGAAAGACTTATATGAATTGATGCTGAGTGAGGGGAGCAGAACCAGGAGGACATTGTACACGGTAACAGCCACAGTGTGCAAGCACAGATTTTGATAGGCATAACCCTTCTCAGCAGTACAAAGACCTAAAACAATTCCAAAGGACTTGTGATGGAAAATGCCAGCCACATCCAGAGAAATAACTATGAAGTCAGAATACAGAGGGAAGCAGACTGTTTTTTTTCTTATGGTTTTTCCCATTCATTATAATTCTTCAATGCAACATGACTGATGTGAAAAATGTGTTTAATAGGAATATATGTGTAGAGCCCATATCTGATTGCAAACCATTTTGGGGAGGGATGGGGAGAAAATTTAAAATTTGTGGAAGTGAATGTTGAAAACTAAAAATAAATAATTTAATAAATGGAGGGGGGAAATAAAGTATATTTGCCACCTTAAAAAAAAAGAATCACGGAAAACTTAGACAAGTAAATTCATTTGAATAGTCAGAAGTAGCTGTTTGATGATGTTATGCTGACATTCTAATAAGAGGAGAAGAATCAAGTATCCCTTCAAAATCTAAATGTATTGAGGGAGTAAATTAAAAAGGCAGTCTTGGGGGGTAGATTATGTTCTTAGGGATTGAAGAGAGGAAAGAAGAAATACAAGGAAGACAAGATACATCATACAAAATACATTAGTGTATTTCCTTCTGACTATATATATTTATTGTAAGAGCTTTGTTTTTCTTTCTTTTTCAGTTAGAAGAAGGGAAAAGAGGGAAGACAAATTTTTAATTAATTGAAAACATAAATTTTAATTTAAAATAAAAATAAGTATTTGCAGTATCTTGAAGGCTTTTGTGGAAGATCTTGACAGAGGCTCTTTGACCATCTGGTGAAACCTGTGAACCTATTTTCAAGATATTCTTTTATTTTCTTTTTAAATACATAAAATAAAATACATAGTATTACAAAGGAGACTAATTATACTGAGATCCAGCTACCTTTTTTAATTTCACAGACTTCAAGTTAAGAACCCCTGGTGTCTAGACTTTTGTTTGGTCTAAGAGAGCAGAACCAGTAAATATGAGTTACAGGTAATTAGATTTCAGGTGGATATACGGTAATACTTCCTAACAATTAGAATGTAGAATGGGCTGCTTCAGCAGACAGTAGATTGCATATTGTTGCAGGTTTTGAGTGGAAGCTTCATTGCTGTTTGTTGATAATTTAGAGGAGATTCCTAGTTGAGTTTGGGTTGTATTAAATGACCTCTGAGGTCCCTTCCCACTCTGATATTGTGATTCTAACTTGGAGTATTATTTCTCCTAAAACTGGGCCATGATTCTAGTAGTTCAGCATAGTTTGGCTTCAGAGTCCAATTGACAAGAGTTTCCCTGAGGAGTTCAGTGCTCTCTACCTGTCATGGGCTTTATTACTCACAAGTTTCTAAATACTCTTCCTGTCTTTCTTTTCAGTTATTCTCTTTGGTAGCAAATATAAAACTGCCTCTTGATAGTAGGATACACTAGTGATGAGTTTTGGTCCTTTTGAATATTTAGTCTGACATTTTTAACTATGAAGGGTGACAGCAAACGGCAGCGCAATTTAAATTGCTCTTTATTTTATAACTTAATGTTGAATCTAGATGTCAGCTCGGTGACACATCTTTTTATATTGCAGGAACTGGAGATATCGTTGCTGTGATGATTACAGAATTGAGGGGTAAAGACATTTTGAGTTATCTGGAGAAGAACATCTCTGTACAAATGACAATAGCTGTTGGGACTCGTATACCAGCAAAAAACTTTAGCCGTGGTTCTCTAGTCTTCGTGTCAATATCCTTTATTGTTTTGATGATAATTTCTTCAGCGTGGCTGATATTTTACTTCATACAGAAGATCAGGTACACAAATGCCCGGGACAGGAACCAGGTAAGCTGCCAGTTCTCTACAAGATTAATGCTTGAGAGCAATATTCCATGTAAACACGTTATGTGGTGAAGAATACTAATTTTTTTTTACTTCTATTTTTAAACTTACAAGTAGGCACCAATTTTTCTGCATCTGTAACTGAAAAAAAATTCAAAATCTACCTATGTCTAAAGGATGATGATACTTACAAAGAAATATTTCAATAAATTAGAAATTATAATAGTCACTGATTAATTTCTGGACAAAATAATAATTTGATTCTTAAGCATAACTTATTTTCACTTTAGTACTTTGAGTTCCATTAATTCATCAGTGTGCAGATTCCCTCCACTAATACAGATTGCTACTCCTGAATACATTAAACCATCTTTCTGAGTTGTGACCAAAAACTTCAGTACTTGATGACCATTATTTTGATAATTAGCCTCATTGCACTTAGGTTCCTCCATAGATTAGACTTAGTACATCATTGAGTCTACCTTCAAAGCCTTTCCAGTTTGATAGAACCTGTCAGAGTTTGCATTTCTTTAAGAACCCAAGGTCACTTTATGCCAAAGAAATATGTGGAAGCAGGATTTATTACAGAGATAGCTAGATAGCTAGACAGACAAGCAGATAGATCTTAAAGATTAACACATCTAGAAAAGTGTTCTGACAATTTTTTTACCACTCCTCAGCTAAATTATTATATATTATGATTTATGTAAATTTAGTTGAGGTTGGTTTATAAATTCTAATGAAATTTAATCAAGGATTAGAAAATAAATGCTAAAGTATATGAAGGCAAGCAGTTTATACCAAACACAACAAGCATTTCTCACTTAGTATTGGTTTTGAAATTGATCATTGAAATATTATTTCACACTAGAAATTAGTTTGGAAAGAAAAACATTTGTTGCAAACTGATAAATAAATTTGCCACCCTTATTAAGGCGGTATAGCTTTATATAATTCACTTCAGAGGTCAACAAAAGATATCTTTGTGCCTAGAGAAATACCTAGTTATTTTTCTGTGGTTTTATAATTATGGGGAATTGTGGTTCAGAGACTTTCTCAAGTGATGAAGATTTTTTAAAATCAAGAATTCATTTTATTTTTAAAATAGGTTTTTATTGCTATCTTTTGTTTTTATAATGGCTTTGATTTTCCCCTTGTATCCTGCCTCTTTCCTTCTCCAAGAGAGTCATCCCTTATTACAAAGAATTTTTTTTGAGGAAGAGAAAAATTTCAGCAAAACCTATTAATACATTGAAATAACTCTAATATCATCTGCAGTGTTCCACACCCATGGACACCCTCTTTGTAAAAACAGGAAAGGAGTCATCTTCTCATATTTCTTCCTTGTGGCCAAGCTTGTTCTTTATAATTTTGCCACAGTCATTTTTTATTGTTGTGTAGTTGTTCTTTCCATTTACATTGCTGTAGTCACTGATATTTTTCCCCAGTTTATTTATTTCACTCTGCATCAGTTCATGTAGATCTTTTAATGTTCCTCTGTATTTATCACACTCGTTATTTCTTACAGCACAGTAATATTCCAGTATATTCACTTACTGTAATTTGTTTAGTCATTCCTTAATTGATGGACACGTGATAAAGATTTTTTTTAACCCTTCTATATAATTTATAGTCTAAAAAGGCACTGAGTGTTTAAATGACTTCTCCATGTTCACACATGCGGTGCACATCTCAGATCTTCCTTTCAGATTCCAAGGCTGGTCATGTACTCTCTATACCAAACTACTTATGATGTAGAAACAGTGTCAATTTTAATATGAAGATGAGATTTCAAAGAAATAAGCCACCCAGGTTATATTTCTTTGTGGAATTTCCTTGACATAGAAGCATTGTGTAAACCTTAAAGCACTCTATAAATTTAACCTATTAAGATCCCTGTTAAATAACTTGTGTTGGTTTTGAGTTCTGAATCCACAAGAATGTTAATAGATCAACAGCTCTTAGAATTTAACATTAAAAATAATTTGCTGATTCATTATAAAAATTAACCTCATAAGTCTTATCTAGCTCCATATTAAGTCTAGACATGATGATTTGACCTTCAAGCAATTACTAAATTAAAACATGGGAAATTTTATTGATTGAAGGTTGAGTCATGCAAAACACTTGTTTCTCCTTTCTTTGTTGTCTACTTTTTAGCCTTACAGTGAAGAAAAAGATCAAATTTTATAGAGTATTAGAGCTGAAAAGACTTAGAAATAATCTAGTCTAACCTCTTCATTTTACAGACAAGGGAAATGAAGTTCAGAATAACTTAAGAGGAATTCATACCACCAGTAAGCGCTAGAGTCAGGACTTCAACCCTAGTCTTCGAACTCCAGATCTTTTAGCTATATCAGCAATTCAGTTTAACAAACATGTATCAAGTAATTTCTATGTGCGAAATGCAGAGATTCAAAAACAAATAAAAAAAATAATCCACCTGACAAGTGCTTGTGTCCTATGATAGAATACAAATGCAAACAGATAGTTAAATATAAGATAATTTCAGGAGAAATCAACCAATAATCATTTATTGAGTGCTTACTATGTGGTACTGTTAGATACTGCTAGTATGGAAGACGACAAAAAAATAAAGTACCTGCCCTCAAAGAGCTTACATTTTATTAGGAAAGAAAGCATACATAAAGTCAATTGCTTGGTACTTTTTATGTGGGACAAGGAGCACGAGTAGCTTAGAGGATCAGGAAAGGAATTTGTTATTTGAGCCAGATTCTAAGAGGCTAAGGTGAGGTGGGAGTGAATCAGGTACCAACAACTGGAGCAATCAGAAAAGGCTTTGTGGTATCTGAACTGAGACATGAAGGAGTATCTGGGGAAAGAGGAGTGTTGGGCATGGATAGCCTTTGCAGAGGTGAGAAGGCAAAAAGGAGAGGTGGACTGTCGAGTACAGGCAGCAGAGGTGAGGAACCTGCCACATGCGGCCCTCTAGGTCCTCAAGGACAGCCCTTTGACTGAATTTAAACTTCACAAAACAAATCCCCTTAACAAAAGGATTTGTTCTGTAAAACTTGGACTCAGTCAAAAAACCCCACCCAAGGATCTAGAAGGCCACTGGATCCTCACCTCTGGAGGGAACACTAAGTAAGACAGTTTGATTGGAACATTGAATGTGGAAAAGGGAATGATGTGACTTAATCCTTGATGGGTAGGTTGGAACCAGATTGAGGCATTTGTATTTTGTCCTGAAGGCAAGGAGATGCCCAACATTTTTGATGAGAGAAATAACATCGTTAGACCTTTGCTTTAGGACAGTTTTGACAGTTTTGTGGAAGATGGCTTCAGATAAAGAATAGACTTTGAAACAGGAAACTTATCAGAAGATTATTTAAGTAGTTCAGGCAGGATGTGATTAGGACCAGACCTGGGTTCATGACTGAATAGAAAAAGAGAAAATATGTAAAATGCCAGAGGTAGAATCAACAAGTCCTATAGTGGGAGGGGCTAGGGGGGAAGAGTGAAAAGTCAAGGATGACTTTGAGGTTACAAACTTGAGTGACTTGAAAGGATGGTAGCATCAGGGCAGCTAGGTGGCACAGTGAATAGAGCACCGGCCCTGGGGTCAGGAGGACCTGAGTTCAAATCTGGCCTCAGATGCTTGACACACTTACTAGCTGTGTGACTTTGGGGAAGTCACTTAACCCCAATTGCCCTGCCAAAAAAAAAAAAAAAAGATGATGGTGTCCTCGATAGAAATAGCAAAGTTTGGAGGAAGGATTGTTTCAGAGGGAAAGGCGAGTTGTATTTTTAAACATGAGATATCTGGAGATATTTGACTAGGCTTGTTGGAGTTGTAAAACTGAGGTTCAGGGGCGGCCAGGTAGCACAGCGAGTAACAGCACCGGCTCCAGTGTTGGGATGACTTGGGGATCGAATCCCGGGCTCAGACACTTAGCACCCACCCAGAAACACCTGGCCGTGTAACCTTGAGCAAGTTACTTAACCCCAATTGCTTAGGGGCGGCCAGGTGGCTCAGAGAGTAAGAGCACAGGCTCCAGTGTCAGGATGACCTGGAGATCAAATCTGGGCTCAGATACTCAGCACCACACCCAGAAATAACTGGCCGTGTAACCTTGAGCAAGTTACTTAACCCCCATTGCTTTAAAAAAAAAAATGAGGTTCAGAAATGAGATTAGGGCTAGATATATAAACTTGGCATTCATATATAAAAATAAGCAAACCCATCGGAATTAATGCAATCACCAATAGAAGAGACTAGGGCAGAGGACAGAGTTTTGGGGAACATCCAGACTTAATGAGTAGGACTTGAATGATGATCCTACAAAAAGATCAGTCAGGTAAGAGGAGAAGTGGAGTCGAGAGCTAAGTGGAAGCCAGCATTTTTGCTGAGCTTTCTCAGCACACCCTTCCACAACAACCTAAAAATATATCAAACCAAATTCTGATTAAGAAAGCCAATAAAAAAGTCACAGTGAGTTATTTTTCCAGCCCAGGACAGCTGAGGAATACAGACAGGCCTGTAAATGCTGGGGTGATAGGGTTTGGCCAGAAGCATAGAGTAGCAAAACAGTAACACGTGGCAGTAACAGCAACCTGTGGTGGGAGCAGCCTAGCTCCAGGACTGAACACCTGGACAGAAAGAGATCCTAGAGGACCCCTATAGTAGCGTTGAGAGCAGGAACAGGTGCCAACTGGTAGCTCTGTCACTCACTATCCGGTTCCAAGACAGAGAGGAGTGGTTGTAGTTGCAAGGGAGCAGGGCCCTTATCTATTTAAGGAGCAAGGCATGAGTTCTAGAAAGATAATTTTGTGGCTTTGAGTCTAAGATTAGAGTGGGGACTCAGTTCTAACTTGAACCTCACATATAAGCCTGCAGTGGAATAAACTAGGACAGGAGATCAAAACCTAGGTGGAGCCAGTAGTTCAGTAGCAGCCTATGGAAACTCAACAACTCACCATCCAGCAGACCCAGACTAGGTCAGGAATTTACAGAATGCAGACCAGGAGAGCAGTAAACAGATCTCTCTCAGGATCCTACCACTTTAGAAGCACCAAAAACTTAACAGGCTACTAGACTGAGTTGTGAAAGCAGCAGAAGGACATAAAAGAACATCAGGCCAGACATCCCCACTCTCTCCCCAGAGGTGATAATTCCAACATAACATAAAGTCAAAAGTCAATAAGTAGCTTAGAAAAATGAGCAAAAAAATTTACCATAAAAGGCAGTTACTGTGGAGACAGAGAAGCTCAAGACACTTGAAGGAAGACAATGATATGAAAACATATATGAGCAAAACCTCGAAGAAAAATGTAGATTGGACACAAACCCAAGAAGAATTCCTAGAAGTGTTAAAGAGGCTTAAAATAAGGCAAAATAAACTATTTTTAAAAATCAAATAATAATAATAGAAGGATAAGTTGGGAAAACATATGACAATTATACAAGAAAATTGTGAAAAGAAAATTACAACTTAGTAAAAATAGTACAAAAATAATGAAGAAAATAATTCCTTAAAAATCAGAATTGGCCAAATTGTAAAAGAGGTACAAAAAATACTGAAGGAATTAACTCCTTTAAAAATTGAAATTGACTAAATGTAACATAGGGTAAGAAGAGAATCAAGAAGGGGCAGCTAGGTAGTACAGTGAATAGAGCACCAGCCCTAGAATCAGGAGGGCTTGTGTTCAAATTTAGCCCCAGACACTTGACACACTTACCTGTGTGACCTTGAGCAAGTCACTTAACCCCAATTGCCCTGCCTTTCCCCCTCCAAAAAAATTTTTTTTTAATTTTGGGGGCGGCTATGTGGGCTCAGTGAATAAAGCACTGGCCCTGGAGTCACGAGGATCTGAGTTCAAATCCAGCCTCAGACACTTAACAAAAAAAAAACTAGCCTATGACCTTGGCAAGTCACTTAACCCCAATTGCCCTACCTTCCCCCCTCCAACAAAAAAAAAAGAGATAGAACCAAGAAAGAATAGTGTCAGGGAAGCCAGAGAATATCTAGAAAGAAGAGGTAGTCAGCAATGTCAGAAGTGGCAAACAAGTCAAGAAGGATGAAAACCTGAGAAAATTGGATTAGATTTAGCAATAGATTATTGGTAAACTTTCAGCAAACAATTTTAGTATGGCAGTGCGTTCAGAAGTCACATTGATAAGTTATAGTAAAAGTTGTCAATTATGAGCCCCCAGACTGATGTCTTTCCCTTTCTGACTGAGACCAGTTAGAGCTAAACTGCTTTAAGAATCTCAACTGTTATAACCCTTAAGAAAATAAGACATTTTTTACCTAATTTGTTCTATCATTTAGATTCAGGCAGCTCCCATGCTAGTATTTGAAAAGTAAGTATAATATAATGGACAGACAACTTGATAAAGCTTACTACTGGCTCTGCTTTTTACTAATCAAAAGCCCAGAGCAACTTACTTAATATCTCTGAGTCTTAATTTTCCTCATTTACAAAATGGGGATAACATCCATTCCCTTTCTGCCTCAGAGGACTCTTTTGAGAATCAGATCAAATGAAGTAATGGATGTAGAAGCTTAAAATGCCATACAGATATAAATATTTCTTTTCTCTTGCTCTCTAATAATAGTAGTTAAACCTGAGGTGTAAGTGAAAGTCCGTGTAGCCCATGTACTTCCAGAAATAGTGTTCCCTTCAGGAACTTCTATCCTGCATCCCCAATAATTAATAACTGTCTCTCCTTGGATTCTGTTTGAGGAAACCCTCCCCTATGCTTCCCTGCATTTCCTCCTCAGTTGTGGACCTCAAGGGCTTTATGGAGGAAGTGCCCCAAAACCATGCCCCATCCCTTTACAGTTTTGGAACCATGAACTACAGTATGATCAAATCACTTCTAACATTTTTACTGGATAGAGTGTGTCAGGCTACTTACTCCAGAGTCCCTTTCACTTTTCCCTGTAACTTTTTGGACCAAAGTGCTCCTCCTTCCTTCCATACCACTCTGCTATGTGTGATTTCTCCTTCCCCCCTAAGAATCTAAACTCTTTGAAGAAAAGGACTTTCTTTGCTTTTGTATTTGCATCAGCAGTGCTTAGCACATGGTGAGCATGTAATGTTTTTTCATTCATTCTCCAATCTAATAACTATGTCCAAAAAAAAGGGGAAAAAAATAAGTTGTCTGGAATAACCTGTCCAAGCTGAACCCTGACTCGCTACTTCCCTTTTAAATTTTATATCATTTTCAGTTCCAAATTTAAACCAAAAAATTACATTTTCATATATAGCATAACACAAAAAAAGGATTGTAGGTGAAACTATAAATCTCTGTTTCATATTGTTTCACATTACTTTCAAAACTGTCCTGCTTGTCTTTGCTTCCTTTTGAACTTCCTTTTGTTGTCTTCTTTGCATTTTTAAAAAAATATTTCAATGGTTCTTTTGGGTGGGGGGCGTGGGAACATCACTATTGGTAACCTCCCCCACCTCCAATTAAAAAACCTAGAGGAAAAAGAAACTCTTCTACTAAATATGAGTGGTCAATCAATAGATATCCATAAGTAAACCTCTTCAAAAAAGTATGTCTCGTTTTTTGTCTTAAGTCCATCACCCTTATGTCATAAAATGGCTAACATGTTTCATCATGGGTCCTCTGGAAACATGGTTAGTTATTGCATTGATCAGAATTCTTAATTCTCTCAAAAAACCTTTTTCTTGACAATGTGGTGCTTTTACAAGTTGTTCTCCTTGTTCTGCTCACTTTACTTTGTTATCAGTTTATACTACCTAGGATTCTCTGGTTTCAGTGGTCGTTTTTTTTTTGGTAGTATAGTAATATTCAATTATATTCATATACCACAGTTCAGCTGTTCTCCAATTATGTATATTCCCTTAGATTATTGTTTTCTTCTTGTTCCCTCCTCCTTCAGTCAGGATTGAGTAGTTTCTTTTGTTTGCAGTTATTACCTTGCACACTTTTCCTTTTTAAATTATCAGAAACCTTTAATTGTTCCTTTAATCATAGAGTCTAGGAAAAATCAGTACAGTTATTATTCAAAGGGAACCCGTTAACTAAGAAGTCTTTGAAGCAGATTTCTCTGATAAATGTCTCATTTCCAAGATCTGTAAGAATTTGATTCCATTTTATAAAGAGTAAGAACCATTTCCCATTTTATGTGTGGTGAAAGGATATGAAGAGGGAGTTCTCAAATATAATATCAACCACCATATGGAAAAAAATATTCCAAGTTACTATAGAGAAATACAAATTAAAGCAACTCTAAAGTTCTACCTCACATCCGTCAGATTGGCAAAGTTGACAGAAAAGGAAAATGATAAATATTGGAGAGGCTATGGGAAAACAGGCACATTAATGCACTAGTGCACTGGTGGAGTTGTGAATTGTTGTATCTACTCTAGAAAACATTTTGGAACTGTGTCCCCAATGTCACCAAACAGAGTACCATTAGACCAAACAGCACCACTGCTAACTATGCTTGTATACCAAAGAGATTAAAGAAAAAAGAAGAGACCTATCTGTACAAAAATATTTATTGCAGCTCTTTTTGAAGTAGCAAAGAACTAGAAATTAAAGGTGTACCCATCATTTGGGGAATAGCTAAACAAATTATGGCATATGAATATAAAAGGATGCTACTGTGCCATAAAAAATGACAAAAGGAATGGATTCAGATAAACCTGGGAAGACTTTAGTGAGTTGATGATGCAGGTTTGGTCAAGAGAGCAGAACCAGGAAAATTTGTGCAGTCACAACATGGTAGAATTTAAGATGAAGGCAAGTTCGTTAACTATAGTGCAGGCGTTCCAGAGAGCACAGTAAAAGGGGTGGGTAGATCTGGTAAAGGATATTTGGAGGATAGAGTTGAGGGGAAAGGGAGTAAGAGAAGAGGCAGTGGGGGATGGGGAACAAGGTTTGTATGGAGATAGCCAGAGCGGTCAGAATCACTGGGTGAAGAGAGTATGATGGAAGTATGCTGACCATTGAGGAATGCATCCTGGAAGAGTAATCAGTGGTTGGTGAGGGGTCTGTTGAAAGAGGCAGGTGATTGCTTTTCAAGGCCCTCCTTTGAGATCTAAACTCAGAGCAAGTCATGATTCCATGTCCTGGGAGGCCCAACTCAGAGCAGACCAGAGTATGGGAAGATACAGCGTGGAAGAGTACAGACAGGAGGTAGGACCTGGCAATTTGAGGTAGATGTGATCCTGGGATGGCTACTGTATCACCCTAGAGCAAAGATAAAGGCCATAAGCAGGTGACCTGGACTCAGAGCTGATGCAGGGCTCTCTGGGAAGTCTTTGGGGTGAAAACTGACGCTAGAGGTGATACTGTAAAATAAGATTAGGAAGGTGGATTGAATCCAGATTATATGAGCTTTTTACATGTCAAGCAAAGACATCTGTGGCTTACCAATGGGTGTAATGAAGTACTACTTAAGGTTTTGAGCAAGGTATGTATTGTCTGACCCATGAAATTTTTATTTTATTTTATTTTTTTGCTTTTTGGAGGAGAGAAGGCAGGGCAGTTGGGGTTAAGTAACTTGCCCAAGATCACATGGCTAGTACATGTTAAGTGTCTGAGGCCAGATTTGAACTCAGACCCTACTGACTCCAGGGCTAGTGCTCTATTCACTGTACCACCTAGCCTCCCCTGACCCCTGCATTTTAGCAGAATAGTTTGGAGAGGACCCCTGCATTTTAACGGGATAGTTTGGAGAGGGGTGGCTATGTGCCACAGTGAATAGAGCACCAGCCCTGGAGTCAGGAGGACCTGAGTTCAAATCCATCCTCAGACACTTAACACTACTGTGTTTCCCCGATAATAAGACACTGTCTTATTATTTTTTTTTTTTTGGACAGAAAAACACCAGAGGGCTTATTTTCAGGGGAGGGCTTATTTTAATGAACATTGACAGCAATTTTAATAAATAGGTAAATGTGAACAAAAAAATGTACCTTTATTCAATAAGCAAATCACTGGGGAAGAACAGGATGAC
>NW_027187393.1:3911339-3949438 GCF_028583685.1 Petaurus breviceps papuanus
GTTATTTGGGGGGGGGGGGTGTATAGTCATGAAGAGCTTCCTTGGGGAAACTAACAGACAACATAGAAGTTATAAGTTTTAATATAGATCCCAGCCAAAATCAAGTCTCAAGATCCATGTCTAAAATCTCATGTAGGGGTTAAATTTGAACTTATATCTTATATCTTGAGTAGATTCATCAATTTACCTTAAAAGTGACACAAAATTGAATAGAAAGATACGTTCTCTGATAACATTCCAGAATCTAGGCAGTCAGCTTAGAAATAAAGGTTAGTCAAAACGAACTACATTTCACAAGGCAGGCATAGTAAATGGATAAAAAGATACCCAGACAATGCTTTGTTCCTAGATACTTCATCAATTATAGTAGATTAAAATGTGTCCTAAATTTGTCATAGGAGATCAGAAACTATTTTAATCATTTATCTATGAAAATATGCATATTTTGTTTTTGTTTTTCTTTACAATAAATATTCATTAGAAGTAGGTTGAGGTTGGGGCGCCTAGGTGGCGCAGTGAGTAAAGTGCTGGCCCTGGAGTCAGGAGGTCCTGAGTTCGGTTCTGGCCTCAGACACTTAACACCCACACAAAAAAACTAGCCTAGCCGAGTAGTCTTGGGCAAGTTACTTAACCCCAATTGCCCTCCAAAATGCAAAAAAAAAAAAAAGAAGAAGAAGAAGTAGGTTGGGGGTGGTGATTTTTCTTTTGGTTAGAAAAGTTAAAGACAGTAGCCTCTCTTAGATATATTTTTAGGTACTACTGAAAGTTCTTTTGTGATACGTCCTTATGGCATGGAGGCAACCCAGAGTTCTCAGGAGGCTATTCCAGTGGAGCATAAGATGTAGCAGAGTCTACCTGAAAGTCTTAAAAATATTGTCTCAGTGATGGATCGTTGTGTGTCTGTCATCTAAACACAGCTAGGTTCTGAGAGTCTCCTTACTAGTTTGGTTTTGGCTATGGAAGTTCACATTATGACCATCTACTGAGGCATGGAGGGGGTTGTGTTTTACTATGCTGCTTGTAGTTTGCTCCTGTATCCCATCAGCTTGGATGGAGAATTTGGGTAACTTAATTCTAATTCTACAAAGAAGAGTGGGGAGCTCTAATTCTATAGAATAATTCTCTAAAAGTAAATTTACTAGGAGCAGAGGTGGAAATTTTGTCTTAGCAGTAGAAGCCCAAAACAGTGGGTGGGATGCAGTCAATCCCAAAGAGCTTTGAAAAAACTTCATGGTTTGTCCCAGGAGTCTGTCATTCTATGATAGTACTTTAATTAGCACTCAGTGTGGTGCCTGTGGATGATGAAGGATTAAATATAATTGCCATCTGGTGGAGGCCACAAAAGTACAGAATTTATTTTAGGGCATTTGTTTTGCAACCAATTGTAGACTCATTTGAAAGCCCTACCACTCCACTGCAAAGTAATTTTATGACCTTTTCCCTTCCTTAGTTTTTCCAAAGGTCAGAAGAAATATGATGAAATTTTTATGTGGTTTAAAAAGCTTAGCTTATCAAAGTTTAATGAGAAAGTGGCAGCAGCTAGACTCTGTTTAATACACTTGGGTATTGTAAAGGAGAAGCCAGGACTGTTAGCAGTGGGAGAAGTGAGTTCAAAGCTAGACTTCCCCTGACAGAATGTCATTGTGAAGCACATTTTTTTTATACCAAATCTACTGCAAAATGAAATTAGGAGGGAAGAGGGTCAAGAAAAACACATAAAGTTACTGCAACCCAGTTGAGAATGGAAAACATTTTGTATGTGATAAAAGGGGAGTAGAAATAACAAATTTTGGTGATTTAATTCATTGTTCAGGTTAAATGTTTTGCTGTTCTTCTTATAGGAATGTTGGAAAGCTTTATGATAAAGATTTTGAAATTTACCATAGACCAGAAAATGGCTGAAGTAAAATTAAATGTCTCTAAGTAATTTGCTTTCCTAATTTTAGATATAAAGATTGAACAGTATAACTTTTTTTCCTGAAGTTTGTCTCAGTTTTCTAAAATTTTCATTTTTTTCTTCTGTAAATTATTTATGATTTGTTTCTGTTATCTTTCTTCCTAAAGTATCCCAAATCCCTTGGTATAGAGAAGTAAATCTCCTCTTATCTGTTATTGAGGTAGTATCGAAGCCTGCACTTTTAATTTCCTCTTAATGAAAATGATTTTTAAATCCTGGTTTTGAATAAATATTTTTCAAATATACTTAAACAGAACTTTCAAACATTTTTGGTAAAGCTAGGACATGACACACAGGGATGTGTGTGTGTCTGTCTGTCTGTGTGGTATTCAGAGAATTTAGAAACAAGCCTGCATGCAGCTCACTGAGATAGAATTAGTTTTTCTTATCTATGTGGAGAAAGGGGGAGAATTCTTTTGAAAATGGATTTTTTCTATCAGAAGGTAGAAAGAAAACATTTTTGTGTTCTTGTTAGGGGAAATTACAAATGGAAAGCATATAGCTAGTCATACCATGAAAATCCCTGGGAATTCTGACTTCTTTCTTGTATGAGGCAATTAGATAATACTGGGTTTGGTTCTATTCAACTAGTATTTCTTAAGTTCTTGTTTTCACTGTCCATTCTTCAAAACTGCCCGATTAATCCTCCTAAAAACACACTTCACTTTTCAAACTTTCAGTGACTCCTTATTTTGCTCATCAAATAAAATTCACACTTCTTTGTCTACGCTTAAAGCTCTCCACACTTTGGCTCCATCATCCCTTTCCAGCCTTAGCAACCACTACCACTCCCCTTCAAACTGAGATAATCATTATTCCTTTAGCATAACCCATGTTTTCCTGACTATGTTTGCACAAGCTGCTTTTTAACTACTAGATCACCTGCTTAGTTTCTATTCAAACTTTCCAACTCTATGTCAGTTACTTTATTCTTGAGGCATTCCTTGATTTTCCCAAAACCAGAAATAATTTCATCCTCCTTAAAAGTCTCATAGCTCGTTGTACCTGACTTACTATACATATATGTATATCTTGATTTCTATTACAATTATTTGTGCCCATATTCATCCTGTTTTTCTACCCTGTAAGGCCTATAAAAGTAATCCCTGCCTTACTTTGTCTTTGTTCCCACCCTCTCCCCCAAGTTATATGTGTGTGTGTATGTATGTACGTATATGTATATGTATACATATATATTTGGTATTTAGTCATATTTTTAGTCAGATCTGCCTCTTCATGACCTTATTTGGGGTTTCCTTGACAAAGTTACTGGAGTGATTTGCCATTTCCTTTTACAGATGAAGAAACTAAGACAAACAGGGTTAAGTGATTTGCTCAGGGTTACACAGCTTGTAAGTATCTGAAACTAGATTAAATTCACAAAGATAGGTCTTCCTGACTCCACACCCATCCACTGCACCACCTACCACCAAGTTGCCCCTCATATATAATAGGTAGTAGCAAAACATTTGTTCATTGAATGATAAGAATAATTTACTATTACCAAAGATTCCTCTCCTATATTTATATATTCAGTTCATACTTTTGGCATGAAAAAATATATTTGGTTTTGTTACTTGGGTATGTGTAGATTTTTAGCTGTCTAAATGACTTTAGAAAGTCATTGAGTTTGTGTTCATCATAAAGTACTTTACTTGCTTGTATGATGCTTTATAACACTAGGAGAACCAGGTGCGTCAGTTGATATAAAAAATATATAATTTGCATTATTTCTCATATTTGTGCAAATGCACTTTAAATACAAATAATTACAGATATTATAATTTTATATATTATATTATGTTAATTATGGTTAATTAATATGTAATATGTTAACTATTTTAATTTTACTTTGAAATAAATTTCATCCTATCCCTATTTATCCTTATGGATAAAAAAAATCTGCAACTTCTTAAATTCTGGTCCTTTTATAATTATTCTCTAGTTATTTGATATCCATATGTCTTATCTCTAAAATTCCATTGTAAACTACTCAAATAAAGAAGTTTTTTTTTTCTTCATTAGCCACTAAAATGATAGTCTGCAGAAAATAAATGCTAAATAAATTCTTAGTGAATAAATAAGGGTCTCCAGTACTATCGATTGCAGTTCATTCTTTCAAATAAATATTTTGTAGATAACTATTATGTACAAAATGAGCTGCACATTAAGAAAACTGTCAAATAGCAATCAGTAAGCATTTATTAGTGCCATAGTAATAATAATGATAATGAGATTAATAAACTAATACTTATAGCACTTACTATGTACCAGGCACTGTGCTAAGCACTTTAGATTTATCATATTTGATCCTCACAGAAACCCTATGAGATATGTATTATCCTCATTTTATGGTTGAGGAAACTGAGGCAAGCAGGTTAAATGACTTTCCCAGGGCCACACAGCTAGTAAATATCTGAGGTCACACTTGAACGTAGATCTCCCTGACAAAGAGCCCTGATTCTGGAATCAGAGGACCCAAATTCAGATTCTGTCACTGACAGTTACTATGACCTTGGGCAACAAGTCAGTTAACCTTATTAGGCCTCAATTTATTCATCTGTAGAATGAGGGAATTTGTCAGTCTCTGAGTCCTTCCTGGCTCTGGAACTAAGATCCCATGTGACAAGCAATACGCTAGTTACTAGCAGTGCAATACAAAACTAAAATGGAACAGTTCCTTCCCTTCCGTTGTATCAGAGGAGACATGTACATATAAAAGTAGATACAAAAGAAATTTAAGATACAGATACACTAGAAGGAAGAGAGATGTCAAAGTTCATTCAAGAAGATAACTTGCAACAGCCTTAGATATCACATTTCTTAAATTGTTTAAAAAGGAAAAAAAGTAGCTCCTACATACTTATTTATATGTGTGTGGACACACGCACATTCAGTTTCTGTGTGGTGTCATGGTTTCTGAACTACAGAAACAATGCCTATTCCGTTCAGAATGACCTTTCTCTCCTATGGACCATCTGGTAAATAGCCATTCTAAATTGACTTAGAACAAATTATTACTACTGCAGTTAAGCATTTGGAGTAATCTAAGTGTTTTTCTTCCTATTTAAAAATAAATTTAGTTTTTATAGCTAGCATTAGATAATCTTTATTTATAGTGCAGCTTTGTTCAACTTAAATATTTTCTGACTGCTGAAATCAATGTTCCTTTATACAGTGATGCACATTAAATATTCTTTATCCTACATCAGTCACATATAGAATGTTTTAACTAAAGTATTCATGTTGACAAACCTTCAGATGCCCTGATCTCCAACTTCACCTGTCAACCCCCAAGACTTCCATCTCCACTTAGCCACTCAAAGGAATGCATTGTCACATAAAACTTTTCAACCCACCGTCTGCCTACCTTTTAAAGCCGTTCTTTGTCCTCATAATCCCCTAATTCCCACCTGTCCTCCCATTCCATCACCTCTGTTCTGGCCTCACTTTCTTCCTTTCAGTCTTTACCTTTCAGTTAACCATTTTAACAAGTCACTGTTGTCTAAACTTGATTTCCTTGTCTTCTTATCCTTCTTCAGTTCACTCTCCACCAGTCTTCAATCCTGGGTTTCCCCCACCTTCCATCTTCTCCACTCCTTCCCAAGTAGCTGAATAAAGCTGCTAAAGGAAATCATGGAATCATGCCAATTGGGTCAACTAAAAATTCGTGTTGGCTATACATGATGGGCTCTTACTGCTAGAAGACAGTCATCTTATTTGTCTGTCACATTCCCCAGAACAACTGGGGAATATCATCTTTTTCTTTAGACCTCTGTCTTCCTCACCCTCCCCACTTATCAAATGACTTTGCTTCCTTCTATTTTTCTTTCTTTCTTTCTTTCTTTCTTTCTTTCTTTCTTTCTTTCTTTCTTTCTTTCTTTTTTTTTTTTGCTTTTTGGAGGGGGGATGGTAGGGTAGGTAAGGATGGGATTGTGACTTGCCCAACATGGCTAGTTTTTTGTGTTCAGTATCTGAGGCCGGATTTGAACTCAGGTCCTCCTGACTCTAGGGCCAGTGCTCTTCACTGTGCCACCTAGCCACCCCAGATTTGGTTCCTTCTTTACTGAAAATAGAGGCTTTCATGATCTTCCAGTCTCAAAACCTCTCTAGACATTTACTGTCCTTTTTTTCTGTGCTTTTGTCTCAGAGGATGAGGTAGCACTTTCTTTTTCCAGGGATAACATCTATCTCTACTCATGTCCTTGATCCCATCCCTTCCTGTCTCATTCAGTAGCTTGCACCATTGATCTTTCCTTCTCTGTGTTAATCCTCTTCCTATCAAACTAGCTCCTTCACTGCTGCCTAAAAGCACGTGTACTTAGAAAGTCTTCCAACACTGCCATTCACCCCCACCAAAACTAATTAACCTGATTCTGTTACACTGACATTGCTCTCTGAAATGTTGCCAGTAATTTTTCTGCCTTCATCCTTGTCCTTTTTGTAGATTTAACTCACTTAACTACCTCCTCCTAGATATACTTATTCCTTTGATTTCTGTGACAGTGTTCTTGGTTCTCCTACCTTCCTAACCATTCTTCAGGTTTTCCGAGATTTTTTTTTTTGCTAGTTCAGTCAATCCACATGCATTTATTAAGTTCTTACTAAGAGCTAAGTGTTATACTAAGCACTAGAGATACAAAGAAGAAAAAAAAAACAATCCCTGCCATCAAGAAGCTTTCCATTCTAATGGGAGAAACACCATGTATATTAAATAGATATATCTAGGATTCATTCAGTATAGATGGAAGGTAATTGTAGAGAGGAAGATATTAGCAGCTAAGGGGACCAGGAAAGATCTGCAGAAGGTAGTATTTGAGGTGATTCTTGAAGGCAGTTAGAAAATTCTAAGAGGCAGTAGTGATAAAGGGCACTCTAGGAATGAGTGACAGTCAAGGCAAAAGCACAGACAGGAGAATGGTATGTGTCATATAAGGAGCAGCAAGTAGGCCAACATGGCCACAGTGTACAGTATATAGAAGGACGTGATATATAAGAAGACCAGAAAGGTAGGAAGAGATCAGGTTGTAAAGAGCTTTAAATGCCAAACAGAAGAATTTCTATTTGACCGTAGAAGTGATGTGAAGCTACTAGAGTTTAAGTAGAGGGGTAACATGGTCAGACCTGTGCTTTAGAAAAAAATCCCTTTGGCACCTAGGTGGAGGGTGGATTGGAGTGGGGAGAGACTTACAGAGGAAAAGCCAATTAGAAAACTATTACAAAGTCAAAATAAGAGTTGATGAGAATGTGAATTATGGTGGTGACTGTGAGTGTAGAAAGGATATGTTGTCAAATCTTGTCATCTTTGCCTTTACAACTGATTGGATTTGTGGAGTGAGTGAGAAGAAAAGTTGAGGATGACACTAAAGTTACAAAACTGGGTTGTTGGGAAGATAGTGATGTCATTGACAGTAATGAGGAGTTTTGGAAGAGGAGTGGGTTTGGTGAGGGGGGAGGAGCATTAAAGATTCTGTTTTTGCACATGTTGAGTTTGAGCTGCCTGTGAGACATCATGTTCAAAATCTTCACTAAGTACCTGTATTGTGTACTAGAACTCAGAATAGAGACAAAGATTTAATATATAAATCTAGCAGTCTTCTGCATAGCTGAAGCCATGGAAAATAAGATCATTGAGTAAGATAATATACAAAGCAAAGATTGCTCAGGACAGAAATTTCGAAGACACCCCTAATTATCAAGCATGACAGGGATGAAGACCCAACAAAAGAAACTGTAAAGGAACAGACAGGTTTGAGTTGAACCAAGAGAAAAGTGGTGTCATGAGAACCCAGAGAAGAGAGAGATTATCCAGGAAAAAAGTTTATCTACAGTGTCAATTGCTGCAGCAAGGTGAAAAAGAATGAAGACTGAAAAATACGTTAGATTAGGTGATTAAGAGATCATTGGTGCAGAAAAAGAGATCATTGGAAATTTTGGAGAGAGCAACTTCAGTTGAATAATGGATTTGGAAGCCAGATTGCAGAGGACTTAGAATAGAGTGAGAGAAGAGGAAGAGAGGGCACCAAGGAGTCTTTTTCAAGAAGTTGAACAGAGAAGGCAAAGAAAGATATAGATTGGTAGCTAGGGGAAATGGTAGGATCTAATTTTTAAGAAAGAAGGAGGCCATGGGCATTTGTATAGACCATCAGGAAAGAGCTGATAAATAGGAGAGACTGAAGATTAGAGAAAGAGTGGGGGCAATCTGCTAGAAAAGAATATAATTTCAAGGGTGCATGTAGAAAGGTTAGCACTTACAGGGACTATGGCCACTTCTTCATCAGAGATTGGAATGAAGGAGGAATGAGTAGGGGATTGGGCCAAAGGAATATGAGGTAAAGGAGAAAGATAGAAGAGAGAGCTCTTGGATTTTGTCTGTGCATCCTAATTTTGGGGGGAGGGGGGTGAAATATGAAATGTGGTCCTCTGTTGAGAGACCTGGAGGAGGAGTGCTGTTAAAGGCTCAAGTAGAGAAGAGAAGGTTTGAAATAGCTGCTTCAGTAAAGGGAATAGAGAATTGATGAAGAAGGAATTGAAGCATTTCCTTTTACCACTGAGGGCCCAGTTGAGATTAGATAGCATAAATCTTGCAAACACCCACTGACCCCACTCAGCATGATTTTGTAACTTCATTCAACCATATGTAAGCAGGAGCAAAGGATGTAGATAATGGGAGTAATTCAGGGTTAAGGTTTGGCAAAAATATTGGTGTAAGGAATTTAAGGGTAGAGTATACTGTAGAGTTAAACTGGTGTTGATATCAAGGTTGGGGAGGAGGATAGAGTAACCAGTACAGGGAGATCTGGGAAAGTACTGAGAGGTAATGAAATTGAAAGTCATGGTGAATATGAAGAGCAGGTTTAGGGCCCAATACAAAAAAAAAGATGGAATGGTAAAAGATTATAATGACATGAAGAAATTTTGAAGTTCTTAAACATAGAACTGGAACATTTCAAGGGTATGACCATCATCGTTGTATGGAATGGAAGAAAAATGGAGTTTATAGGAGTTGAGTAGATTGAGGGACTGGGAAGTTAGGATATTTGAAGGAACCTCCCTATGTATGATGAAGACCCCTAGTGTTATAGTAAGAATTGAGAAAAATAAGGAAGAATTTCTGGGGGCAGGGGGAGTTATGGAGAGAATGGTCAATAGATAATTACCACCAGCACCTGGATGGGAAAGATAAATTTGGATAGTAGGAACCTAAGTGAACCTCATAAAAGAGATTACTGAACAATAGTGGTAGAAGTGTGTGGAAGTACAGTGATGAGCTAGGAGTAACCTGACTACCCTACCATAATCAGTGAATTCAGGGCTATGAGAAAAAGTACATCCCTTATTGGAAAGGGTTGCTAGGGATGCAGTATCCTCCAGAAGGAGCCAGGTATTAATGGGTGCCAGAAGATGGAAGGAGCAAGAATGAGGTTCAGCATAAGAGGAAATTTCATTGTTGAGCAGGCATTCTAGAGGGCACAATGCAGGGGGTGAACAAATCTGGAGCAGAACATTGTCAAGGGTTGTGGCAGACAGAAATGACAGAACAGATAGCAAGAGTTAGGGAGTGAAATTCTTTGACAGTTGGGGTTTAGTATCCCTGGGATGGGGAAGGAGAGATAATAATATAACTATTAGCCTATAATTCTAGGCAGAGTATCAGTGGATAAGGAGAATTTCACCAAAGGCAGGTATTAGAAGATTCAAGGTTCCAGCCTCATGATAGCCGATGTGTCTGTGTCTTGGGGCGCTTCACCTATCCTTCATGGTGGGCCTGAACAGGAGAAAGTGTGTTCCAGGTAGTCTCACATCCTGTCAGGAGCTGGGATGTTGTAGGGTCATCATCTATATCCTCCCCTTAAAAACGTATGTCCCCCAGAGCCCTGTCTGCTTCTCTCTCCACTTTGGTAATCTTCCTTCCTAAGTTCCATTATCATCTCTGCAAGATGACTCTGAGGGGTATGTCTGTGTGTGAGTGTGTATATGTGCATGTGTACATGCAAGAGTATGTATGTATGTATGTATGTATGTAAAACCCCCATCATTCTCTAAACTCTATTCCTGACATTTTAGTTGCGTGCTGGACAGCTCCACCTGCATAGCTTACATATTTTGCCAACATCACAATACTCAGCATTCGTTGTTGATAGTACCACCATCAGGTCTAAAACCAAAGTTACCTTTGATTTTTCCCTCTCTCATCCCCCCATAGCCAGTCATTTTCTAAGCTCTTTAGCCTATGCATCCATCCCTATCTTTCTACTCCAATTGACATTATTGTAGTTCAGACTCATAACCTCTCACTCACATTATTATAATAGCCCCCTCATTGGTCTCCCTTCAATCTCTCTCCAAACCATCATTTACATAGCTGTCAAAATTACTTACCTAAGGCACCATGTCCTTCCCATGATCAAATATCTTCATTGGCTCTCAGTTACCTCATGAATAAAATAAAAGCATCTTATTTCAGATCCTAAATTTATTGCTATATTTGTTAGTCCTTATTTAAGTGCGACCCTTTGTTCTGTGAAGTTTGGATTCAGTCAAAGGGCTGTACTCAAGGATCTAGAGGGCCACATGTGTCCTCAAGGCCACAGGTTTCCCTCCCCTGTCTAAAGTGCTAGACTTGGCATCAGTCTACCTCTTCACTTTTATTTATGTTCTTCTCTCCCATGTAATCTCTTTCAGTCAAACTATAACCTACTAGCTGTTCCCCAAACTAGACATGTCATCACTGGCATCCATGTATTTCCACAATATGTCTCCCAATGCTTGGAATGTAATTGCTTCCTTAAAATTTCCTTACTTTCCATCAACACTTGGCATAGATGCTACCTTTTCTAATCCCCTTGACTGAAAGTGTTCTGTTCCTCATCAGCTATTCCTAGGATACTTTGTCTATGTTTCTCCTTTTCTAATTTATTCAATTCTATGAAAGCCTGGTTAATATCCTTTATATTATTGTGTACCTGTGATCCAGGCAGTTGAGAAGCTAATGTTCTTCTAGCACAAAGGCAATATAGACAAGTGGCATAGTGGATAGAGCAGTGGACCTAGAGTCAGGAAAAATGGAGTTCAAATCCAGCTTTAGACACTCACTAGCTGTGTGACCATGTGTAAGTCATTTAACCTCTCTGCCTCAGTTTCTCCATTTGTAAAATGAAGATAATAATATCTGTCTACTAGGGTTGTTGTAAGAAGTAAATAAGGCAATATTTGTAAAGTACTTTGCAAACCTTGAAGCAATATATAAATGCTAGCGATTATTATTAGAGTAGAAATAGATTGGGTAGAATTAATACTTAGAAGAAAAATAATTGTTATATATAGCTATCTGGAATAGGTTAGGTACAATAGAATCGTGTGGCTCTGAATCGATCAGGGAAGGTTCCCTGGAGTGATATGGAATGGCAGAAGAAGGCAGGAGACAGAGTGGTCTGTGAGTGATAAGTTTAGCTCAGAATCAGAAGAAGGAAAAAATGGATTCTGCGTGAGGATAGGAGTATAGCAGAAATGAGAGGACCATGAAGCAGAGTGCCCTGGAGAGCAGAGTCAGGAGTTTCTGATTTATAGTAGAATGTCCATTTCATAGTACTTTCAAATTGGAAAGTAAATTTCAGGTCAGAGAGATTATCTGCATAAAGATAGTTAAACCCACAAGAGTAGATGATCTCTTTCAGAAAGATTGGTATAAAGGCTCCTGGACAACACCCAATGTATAAGGTCATAAGAAACTGACAAAAAAGATTTAAAAATTGGAAAGGGACCCAGGAGAGAACAGTACTACAGAAAATTAAAACAAGTATGATTGTTCAGCTGAGAATGATTGATGTGTCCACTTCATCTTAAGAGGTTGAAAAAAAATGTTCTTAGAAAAAGGGCTTATACTTTTTAGAAATCATAGTGTGAGGGTAGTTTCCAATGGGAAAAAAATCTCAGTGTTAGGTTCATTTTACTAAAATAAGGGTTTTTTATATAATAGTGATTAGTGTCACCATTTTGCAGTGAAAGTGAATAAAATTCATGGAGTTTAGGAAAGTGTTAGCAGTTCTTATGGTATCAAAAAAAAAAAAAGTATTTTACATGGCATGGTATTTTGAATCCAGAAAAAATCCAGACAGACCTATATGCAGTGGTAACTCATGACACTTGATTCTCTTTATAATACCATTGACATTTTTGACTTGTTTGGGATGTCACAGCAGTTCTGGACAAGTGATCTGTTCTGCCACAGCTGCCGTCTGTCTTCATCTGGCTCCTAAAATCCGGCTGCTGCCCATTTCTAAATTTGGAACCCTTTTAGGAATCTTCTACTCTGAGACTTGAATGATGTGGCAGAGAGAGTGAGGCAGGATATTAGTACCTGAAGAAATTAAATTATTTAAAAGAAAAAATTGTTTGAAGCCATGACATTTTAATACCTGCTTTTTCTTTTCAATTTGTATAGCGTCGCCTTGGAGATGCAGCCAAGAAAGCCATCAGCAAATTGACAACAAGAACAGTAAAGAAGGGTGATAAGGTATGATATGAAGGAATTTTACAATGTCAAATAATAAATGAAAATTAATTTTTGTTTTGGTGTGCAAAAATACTTCTATTATGGTTTTAGTTTGATTTTTTTATAATTTTTTTTCGCCCTTTGGAGGGCAGTTGGGGTTAAGTAACTTGCCCAAGGTTACACAGCTAGTTTCGTGTGTATGTCTGAGGTCAGATCCAAACTCGGGTCCTCCTGACTCCAGGGCCGGCGCTTTACTCACTACGCCACCTAGCTGCCCAATTTTTCATAATTATTAAAGAGATAATATATGCTTTCAGACAAATATCCCTTTCAAGTTTTGGCTCCATTGTGTCACTCAGAAACTTTTTGTACAAGTCTCTAGCTCTCCCAAAGGATAAATTCTCTTGCCATTTTGTTGTTGCTGTTCAGTCATTTTTCAGCCATGTCTGTCTATTCATGATCCAGTTTGGGTTTTTCTTGATAAAGATACTGAAGTGGCCTTTCATTTCCTTCTCCAATTCATTTTATAGATGAGGAAACTAAAACAAACAGGGTTAAGTGACTTGCCCAGGGTGACACAGCTGATAATTTTCTGAGGCCGTATTTGAGTTCACAAAGATGAGTCTTCTTGATTCCACTATACTACCTAGCTGCCATTAATATCATTGAAATGGCCTTAGCCTTCTGTGACTCCTTTTTTTTTCCAAGTAGAGTCAGCTTTCCTTCTGTAAAAGTTTGATATTCTTTTAAAAATAATTATAATGATAGAATTGTTGGGCAGATAGGAGAACTTAATTCTCTTCCTACCTGCTTCAAACCATGTCAGAATTTATGTTATGATCTTTTTCCCTGCTACCATTGAAAAGAAGGAACTGCTTAGACATTCTTCAGGTCTTCGCTTGGGAATAGAGCCTAAGGTTGGATTTCCTTACAGGTTCACTTACGTGAACCAAGTTCTTAGTTTGCTCACTTAAGCCCACGGAGGTAAATAAGCAACTGAAGGCCCTTCAGAGCTCTTCACTCTTCCAGATATCATGTAAAGCAGGAAACTTCAAAGAACAATATCAAAGTTATAGTTGCAAAAGCTAAATTCCAGTGTCAAAAAATATGCAGAAGCTACCCATAATGCCCATAATGTACCATAGTAATACATCAGCTTCCAAATCCCCCTAAAAAATGTTGACTTGATCTAGTCCAAATGCATATTCTCTGTTAACAAAAACCATTTCTTTGTTGATATGGGGGATCAAATATGTCTAACTTTATCACAGATTTAGACCTGAAAAGGGTCATCTAGTCCAACCCCCTAATTATGGAGATGAGGAACTGAGGCCCAGAGAGAATAATTGACTTTCCTAGCAGTCAAAGCAGAGCCAGGATTCAGTCAAATCATCTGATTCATAGATCCAGCACTCTTTTCTTCTATATCATGCTGTATTCCAGAAGTCTAGGAGGGGTAAAAGGTCAAAGAATTTCTGGAAATACAAATGAGAAGGATGAATTTAGGTCCTAGGGCAGAAGACAGAATTTGGGGAAGGTGACAGTGGGGTGGAAGGGGGAGACAGAAAGCTAGAAGGCCTTGGCTACAGTGAAGCATTTCATTGTGAAAGCATATTTTTATAGATGATGACATTATAAAGAATAAGGTAATCCCACAAGATACCTGCATCTTGATGCTCTTCTGCAGTAGGCTTGTCCCAAAGAGCAGCAGGATAATCAAGTATCCATTTTATCCACAAATCTTTGAGATAGAAAAATTCATTATCACAGAGTGATTTCCATGAGGCAACCTGGTTCAAATTCAGAAAAGGGTTTTTTTATCTGGAATTAAAGTTAAAAAATGCAGTTCAGTGATCTCTTAGCCTAAATATATACCCATCATTTGGTAAGGTATGATGTGAAGAACATCAAAACTAGTGTTCTGCATGTATAATCTATTGTTTTACATGTATAATCATTTGCCCTTGCAACACACCTGTGAAGGAAGAAATAAATCATCTATCATGTGACTCTCTAGATTCTATAGATGATGCAACAGACTCAGCAAAGTTAAATGACTTGGCCATGGTTATATAGCCAGTGAGCATAAGAGATGGGATTGGAACCCAGATGGTCTTGATTCCAAACCCAGTACTATCCATTATGCACTTAATATGATGGAAAATGTGCTCATTCTTTTGTAGTCATTATGCACAAAAAAAACTAGAGATCCATTTTCAGGTAGTATATAAATAAACATTTAGTGTATATCATATATTTATGCTGAGGGGATTCAGTATAAAAAGATATAATGGACACCCTTCGGAAAGAAGAGGTCTTGAATCTTAGATTATAGTCTGATCATTATTTTAACTTGTTAACCTAAAGTTTAAAATATGCCATTAATTTCTATTTTAATAAATTAAATTTGACTATTTTAATTTTTTCTTCTAAAAAAAAAAGTCACTTGTATTCCTCTGTAGTCTGGCTTAACATATTTGGAGTACAAGTATACTACATATGAAAAAGAAATATTTTGAAATACAGAAATACTTGTCCTATACTGTTAGTACTATGATATGTTATACTTGTACTTATTTTTCCTCTACTAGCAGCTGTTCTTAATGTTAATTTATACCAAAATTCTAAAATAAATTTCAGATTTACCTTTTTACAGAATGCATGTGTGTAAAAGCTCTTGAGATGATGGGGCCAGGTAGCACAGTGAGTAACAGCATCTGCCCCAGAGTCGGGATGACCTGGGATCGAATCCGGACTCAGACACTTAGCACCCACCCAGAAACACCTGGCCGTGTAACCTTGAGCAAGTTACTTAACCCCAATTGCTTAGGGGCAGCCAGGTGGCTCAGTGAGTAAGAGCACCAGCCCCAGAGTCGGGATGACCTGGGATCGAATCCAGGCTAAGATACTTAGCACCACACCCAGAAATAACTAGCCATGTAACCTTCATCAAGTTACTTAACCCCAATTGCTTTAAAAAAAATATAGCTCTTGACACGTTGAAATTTATAAACAAATGTGCCATTTTTATTCTAAATTTTGTATAGTGTATTTGGACATATTCCAAATATTTCTTCACTTTATAGTTTTACTTAAGACTTCAAAGTTTAAGTAAAACAAAAATTTGTCTTAATAAATAAAATTTGTCATAATAACTTGTCATAGCTTCTGTGAGTGAAAGTTATAATAATAAAATAAGAATATAGTATTCTTATTTATTTGGAGTCTTTGTATCCCTACTACCCAGTACCTGTCAAATAAAAGACATTTAATAAAGTCCTTTGTTAAATTGAATAATTCAGATGGGGTTGATTTGAAGTCACAACTTGATCTCAATTAGGGTGAAATATCTTCTAAAGGGACACTGTACTCAAACTTGAAATAGATATCTCCTATTTTAATAGGGAAAATTATTTCCAGATACTCAAAAGGTACCCATTATGTGGACAGTTCATTCTCATTCATTGATTAAACTATGTTCTCCCCCAAGGATTTCTCATAGCTTTCACTTTACTATATGAATTTGAAAGTTTAAAAAAAAAAACACTTCATTTCTTGAAAATCATATTCTGTAACTGAGGTTAATTCAGACTGTATTCTCCTCTAATTCAAACTGATAACATTTTATTACTTCAGATCTTGGCTCTAGTACTTTCTGTCTCTGTGGCTTTGGGTGAGTCCTTTCACTCCTCTGGGCCTCAGTTTCTGTGCTCCTATAAACTATGAATTGGACAATTGATCCTCAAGGGCTGCCTCAACAGGGCTCAACAAGAAGGTGGCACAGTATATTGGAACACACTGGCTCCTGAATTAGAGGACTTGAATGTCAATTCTGCCTCTAAAACCTATAACCTTTGTGACCTTGGGCAATTCACATGGGCCCGAGTTTTTTCATCTTTAAAGAAATTCTGCAAATTGAAGCAAGTCTGAGTTTCAGCTCACACCTATCAGACTGGCAAAAATGATAAACATTATAAGGGAATGGCTGAACAGGTTGTGGTATATTCTTATGATGGAATACTGTTGTGCTATAAGAAATGAACAGGATGCTTTCAGAAAAACCTGGGAAGACTTACATGAACTGATGCAAAGTGAAATGAGCAGAACAAGAGAACCGTATATACAGTAATAGCAATATTGTATGATGATCAGCTGTGAATGACTTTGCTATTCTCAACAATACAGTGATCCAAAACAGTTCTGCAGGACTTAGGGAAAAAATGCTCTCCACCTCCAGAAAAAGAACTGATGGTATGTTAATGCAAATTGAAGCATAGCATACTTTTTTTGCTTTATTATTCTTGGGGGAAGGGTTGGTCTTTGTTTTCTTTTGCAGCATGTCTAATATGGAAATGTTTTGCATGACTACACACATATAATCAAATTGCTTAACTTCTCAAGGAGAGGGAAACTGATGGATGGAGGGAGAAAATTTAGAACTCAAAATTTTTAAAAAAACAAATGTTTAAATTTTTGTTTTTATGTAATTGAGAAAAAAATTTAATTCAAACTTTAAAAAGAAAATGATAAACATTGGAGAGGGTCTGGAAAAACATGAACACTGAGGCACTGTTGATGGGGTTGTAATTTGTTCCATTTATTCTGGAGCTGTGCCCCAAAAGTCACTAAATTCTTTGACCCAGCTGTAGTACTACTAGGCCTATACCCCCAAAATATAAAAGAAACAAGAAAAGGACATATGTACAAATTTTATGTCAGATATCTTTATGTAGCAAAAAACTTGAAACCAGGGGCAGCCAGGTGGCTCAGCGAGTAAGAGCACTGGCTCCAGTGTCGGGATGACCTGGGGATCAAATCTGGGCTCAGATACTTAGCACCACACCCAGAAATAACTGGCCATGTAACCTTGAGCAAGTTACTTAACCCCGATTGCTTTAAAAAAAAAAAAAAACTTGAAACCAAGGGGGTTGCCCACCTTATGGAAAATGGTTAAACAAACTATGGCATGTGAATGTAATGGAGAATATTATTGTTCTATAAGAAATGAGTAATGATTAATTTCAGAGAAAACCCTTTAACTCAGTCCTCTCAATAGTTTGTTTATTTCAAATAAGGCATTTATTTATTTCTCCCTTACCTCCTATCGTTTTAATGGAAAAACCAAATAAAACCCTTGTAAGGAGTATGCATAGTTAGGCAAAACAAATTCTAGCCCCAGCCATTCAAATTCCAGCCCCATGTCTCATTCTACATCTTGAATCTGACAAAAATCAAACCCCCTAAAAAATAATAAAGCAAAAAAAGTATGCTGTCAAGAAGTAGGTAACACAGATCCTCTCTGAAATTGCAGTTGATCATAGCACTTGATCAGGGTTCTTAAGTCTTTCATAGTTTGACTTGACAGTGTTGTTGTTATGAAAATTAGTCTCGGTTCTGTGCTAAATCTATGAATCTATATTCCTATAGTTTTGAGTATTACTGTCCAAATGATTATACCTTGCATTTGCCTTTCTCTGGAAAACATTGTTTTTTTCTGACTAAATGTCTTATTCAAATTGAACAAGAATTTCTTAAATGCCTACTATATACACATTATTGTCAGTTTCTGAGGTTGCTCAGTCAGCTGTACCCTCCCCTGTTCAGATCATACCTGAAATTCAGTTCTGGGTGCTACATTTTAAGAATAATATTGACAAAATGAAGCAGATCCAGAAGAAGGTAAACCAAGATAGCGAGAGGACTAGACAATATATCAAATGCTAACATGTAATATTTGTTGAAAGATCTAGGGATGTTTATCCTGAAAGAAAAGTCTGAGGGAGGACTTTAATAAATAAAAAAAAAAGCTTTTATTAAACACTATATGCTAAGCACTGTGCCAAGTGCTAAGAATACACATACAAAAATGAAACAGGTCCTACCTTCAAGGAGTTTATGTTCTTTTTTTTTTTAGTTGTTTAATTTTTATTTTCAGGTTCAAACTCTCTCCCTCTGTTTGCCCCTCCCCTACCCAATGAGTAGGCAAAAAATACACTGCTCATTATACATATGAAGTCATGCAAAACATATTTCTACATTAACCATGCTCCAGTAAATACACAAATAAATGGGTGAATAGTGCAAGAAAAATCAGGTTAAAAATATGCTTCAGTTTGCATTCAGAGTTTATCACTTTTTTTTTCTTTTTGGAGGGAGAAAGACAGGGCAATTGGGGTTAAGTGACTTGCCCAATGTCACACAGTTAGTTTTTGTGTTAAGTGTCTGAGACCAGATTTGAACTTGGGTCCTCCTGACTCCAGGGCCTTTGTTCTATTCATTGCTCCACCTAGCCACCCCGGAGTTTATCACTTCTTTTGGGAAGTGGATAGCATTTTTTGTCTTGAGTCCTTTGAAATGGTCATAGATCATTGTATTGATTAGTGTAGCTATGTCTTTCTCAATTGATTATCATCATAATGTTGCTGTTACTGTGTACAGCATACTAGGAGTTTAAATTCTAATAGGGAAAGACAACACCATCAAAGGGAGTGTGAAGGCCAAGTAAGGGAATTTTGGAATGAGAAGTCACAGAGGTGGTGAGTTGATCCATAAGGTAGCTAATTGACACACCCTTTGCAAAATCAGTGGCTTTATTGATTTGATAACTGTTCCCAGAGCAAGAGATAGAAATGGGGGTAGACAGTGTCTCATTCAACTCTGAGACTGTGATCTTCCACCATCAGTATTTCTCTCCATCTGTCTCTCCACAAATAAGTGCCATCTTTTACTGCTCCCCAAGGCAATCATGTTTGCCAGAACAAGAACCCATGCTGAATGGAAAATGAGAACAGATTTGTGGCCAGTCAGCCAGGCTGCATTTTATGAGTAATAGTCAGGCCCTCTCTGACTCTTTTCTTGGTCCCATTCCAGGTATGAGGTGAGGATGCTTTAAAAGTGGTGTTGGGGGGTGGCTAGGTGGCACAGTGAATAGAGTACCAGCCACAGAGTCAGGAGGACCTGAGTTCAAATGCGGCCTCAGACACTTAACACTTACTAGCCATGTGACCTTGGGCAAGTCACTTAATCCCAATTGCCCTGCATTCCCCCGTCCAAAAAGCTAAAACAAAAAAATTTTTTTTTTTTAAATAAAGTGATGTTGGGAGGAATCAGTAGGAAGGAATGGATTCAAGAGATACTGGGAAAGGCAAAGCATTGACAGGCTTAGTGATTGGTTGAATGGTTGAAAAGAGGCATAAAGGAGAAAGAAGGATCAAAGATTATTTCAAACCTAGTTGAACAAGAGAATCATGGTGCCAGTGATAAAAATAGAAATTTCAGTTAGAGAAATTAATTTGTGGGAAAGTTAGTTAATGGTCTAGGGTTTCATTTTAGATAAGTAGAGAAAATGCTGATAGGAAATCCAAGTGAATACATCTATTAGTAGTTGTGAATATGAATTTGGAAATATGGTCAGGACTGGAGATATTGATTTGGGAGTTATTCATAGAAAACTAACAGTTGAAGCCATAGAAATGGGACAGAGTGGAAAGAAGTCCTAGGTCAAGACTTTGGAAAACACCTACAGCTTTGGGGCAGGAATGGGAAGAGATACTGGTCAAGTAAATAGAGGAAAAAACAGTCGGGAAGTTAGAACCACCAAGAAGGTGCTGCCAAAGCAGGGGTTAGTAGGAAGGTTAATAGATTCTGTTGAAGGTGAAGACTGAGAAAAATACATTAGATTTGATATTAATGTGGTATCAGTGATTTCGAGAGCAGTGTCATTACTGTGATGGAAGCAGAAGCCAGAAAACAAGGGTTAAAGGAGTTATTTAGAAAATCATTTAGAAAAAACTCATGGTGAATTTGGTGATTCATGGTGAATTTGGTGATTCATGGTGGTTTGTGAAAATGTTGTGATTGTTGGTGAAATGGTGATTGTAATTTTAACCTTTGTTACAGCATCTTATTTCATAACCAGCTTGCATATTTTATAGTCACTAGAGAATCCTGTCTGCCAATAACAGTTTTTCTTTCATTGTTAATATAATTTCAGCACCTTATTTCTTGCTATTATGCTGTTTGTTTCAGGAAACTGATCCAGACTTTGATCATTGTGCTGTGTGCATAGAGAGCTACAAGCAAAACGATATTGTCCGAATTCTGCCCTGCAAGTAAGCCCTTATTTGGCCTGTTATGGAAATCGATTTTGTTTTTACGTTAAGAATACTTTTGAGATTATGGACTATGAAATGTTAGAGCTGGAAGGGATCTTTAACACCCTTTATTTAGTCCAGCCCCCGCCCCAAACCATTTTTACCAATGGGTCCTAGAGAGGTGGAATGAATAGCTGAGGATCATGGCCAGTTTGTGGCAGTGCCGAGATTCCATTTCCTGTTTTCACTTTGAAAGGTTCTTTTTAGAATGAATGTCTTGTCTCACCTCTAAGGATCTAATTGGTGCATTCGTACAAAAATGTGTAAGTTCCTATTATGACATTTAAGGAAGACAATGTAGTACAATGCCTTGAGCAAGTCATTTAACTTTCTGGGCCTCTGCTTGCTCATCTGTAAAGAAGGGGAGTGAATCTAGAAGGGTTCTGAGATACCTTCCAGCTCGAAATCTGTGATCCTATCTATGATCCTTATAATGTTCGTGGACTTAATTCAAAATGTATATAAAACCAAATCTATTTTCCTCAAGGAGCTTTATATGATAGAAATATATAAACAGATAAATATAATAAAATTAGAAGTGCCTAAGAAGTGTACAAAATGTTGGGAGAGCATGACTGAAAAATTACTTTCAGCTGAGATCAGAGGTTTCACAGAGAAAGTAGCAAGAAGCTAGGTCTTGAAAGAAAAGTATGTAGGGGCAGCTAGGTGGCATAGTGAATAGAACACCAGCCCTGGAATCAGGAAAACCTGAGTTCAAATTCTGCCTCAGACACTCGACACTTAACTAGCTGTGTGACCTTGGGCAAGTCACTTAACCCCAATTGCCTTGCCTTCCCCCTCCAAAAAAGAAAGAAAGAAAGATGGGTAATGTGGCCACACATAGAAATGAGAACATTCCAGGTTTAGAAGACATCTAGGGAAAAGATGGAGAAGTGGGAAAATATGGGACAGGTTTGGAGGTTGGTGAATATTACAGTTTACCCCACAGAATAAAGTGTTTTGGTTAAGAAGATACTTTGTAAACCTTGAAGTGCTGTGTAAATTAACCTTTTTTTCTTTAAAGGGGATTAATGTGACATAAACTATACTATAAGAGGATAGGTTGAAGAAATTATGGATCTTTTTCCTGGAGAAGAAAAGACTTAGAAGGACATGAAAACTAACTTCAGGTGTTTGAAGGGATGTCAAGTAGAAAAGGTGTTAGAATCATTCCACCTGACCATAGAAGATGAACTTTTAGTGTTATGTGTTAGAAAAACCCTGAAAAGCCATCTAGTCCAATCCATGCCTAATCTACAATCCCTTCCACAGCATTCCCAACAAATCATCATGTCACCTCTGCTTGAAGACCTCCAGTGAAGGAGGATTTCTCTCCTAAGTTAGCCCATTTTACTTTTAGATAGTTTTGCTTTTCCTTACATGAAGTCTAAAGGTTTCATTTTCACCCATTATTCATAGTTCTTCCTTCTGAGGTCAAGAATAAGTATAATCCCTCCTTTAAACGACAGCCCTTCAGGGCTTCCCAAGTCATCTCTTTTCCAGGCTGAACGTCCCCAGTTCCTTCAGCCAATCCTCATATAACATCTCCAGTCTATCTCAGCTTTCCCTTTTCTGGAGAAGCTTCAGGTTGCCCTAAAATGTGATTCTCAGAACAGACATAGTACTCCAGATGTGGCCTGACCAGGACAAAGTATAATGAAACAATTAACCTCCCTTGACTCTACTTCTCTGGATGCAGCCTGGTGTGTTATTAGCTTCTTTGACTGCTGTGTCATATAAATGACTTATATAGAGTTTATGATCCACTAAAAAGATTGATTTCACAGAAACTATTTATTATCTAACTATATCTCCCCCACCTAACAGTTATAACACTGATTTTTTTTAACCCAAGTATAGAACTTTAAATTTATCCTTCCTAAATTTAATTTTTTTCGCTAAAACCTAGCATTCTGGCTTGTTGAAGTTTTTTTGGATCCTGATTCTGTCATCCATTCTATTGGCTACCCCTCCCAATTTTGTGTCATCTGAATATTTGATAAGTGTACCTTTATGGCTTCATCTGAGTAACCAAAATGTTGAATGGTACGGGGCCAAGGATAGATCTTTGAGTCACACCATTAGAAACCTCTTTCTGATTAGATATCAACCTATAATGACTACTTTTTTAAAATTAAAAATCCATCTTCTCTTTATCCCACTTCCCTCCCCTGTTGTAAAAGAAAAACAAAATCCTTGTAACAAACATGTATAATAATCCTTACTCCTTTATCCAATATTGAATCTACTCAAGTCTACTAATACCAAAAATAACAGACCTGGAAAACAACTAAAGGTAAAATAATTTAAGAGGCATTGGATACCTTAAAAACTATGATTCTTTTTTAAAGCCTAAATACTACATTTCAAGAAACCATAAGTGATAAGTATTCAGAATGGTAAAGTAAAAAATAGAATCATCTAATAATATTCTGGAAAAAAAACCCGAAAGGAAAAGTCCCAGTTAAAATTCAGGGCTTCCACATCAAAGAAAAAAATATAGCAAACATGTAGAAAGAATCAGTTCAAGTACCAAGGAGTTACAATCAAAATTACTTAAGACCTGACAATTTCCACTCTAAACAAGAAGAGATTTTGAAATACAGTATTTCCAAAAGATAAGAGAGGCTTACAACCAAAAATAACTTACCCTACAAAACTGAATATAATCCTACAAGGAAAAATGTGCCTGTAATGGAATAGAGGACTTCCAAGAATTCCTAATGAATAAACCAGAACTGTGTAGGAACAGTGAAATACAAACATAAGGGGTGGCCAGGTGGTGCAGTGAGTAAGAGCACCGGCCCCAGAGTCAGGATGACCTGGGGATCGAATCCGGGCTCAGATACTTGGCACCCACACAAAAATAACTGGCTGTGTAACCTTGAGCAAGTTACTTAACCCCAATTGCTTTAAAAAAAAATACAAACATAAGAGTCAAGAGAAACCTGGAAAGGTCAAATTAATTAAATGATTGGAAGGAGACAATGTAGTGCTAACATTCTCAAGGGGGGAAAGAATTAAATGTTTCTTCAGAACTTGAATATCTTCAAAGGGTATTGATAAAACCAAATAAGAAAAATGGAGGTCTTAAGGTTAGATCAATTCTGTCCTGATGGTTTAGGGAAAAGAGAGAGTAAAGAAAGGAAGATGGGAGTGTAAAAAGAAGGAAAAACTTGTTATTTCTCAAAATTGAGGAGAGAGAAGATTATACAAATAGAGAAGAATGGATAAGGGGGGTAAGAATAAGATGAGCCTCACTTTTATCTGAAACAGACAGCAGAGGGTTGGACACACTCATAAATAGTTTGGTATGAAAATACATCAAATTCAGTGGGGAAACAAAAGGAATGGGAAAGAAGGAAAGGGAGGAAAAATAATATTGGGGAAGGAATAGTTACAAGCAGAACAAACTTCCTGATTTTGAAAGAGAGGGATTAAAAGGAGTAAAAAGGAAATAATATTGCAAAGAGCTAGAATCTAAAGCAGTGTCTCAGATTCCTCTTAGACAGTTAGGGAATGCCTAAACAAGTTGTGGTTTGTGAACATAATGGAATATTATTGTTCCATAAGAAATTATAAAAGATAATTTCAGGGGATCCTGAGTAGTGTCAACAGATGCAGAGGGAAGTGAGCAAATCCAGAACAACAATGCTGTATAGGAAAACCATACAGTGATTAGCGGTGTCTGCAGAGTATTTGAGATGATACTTATTGCTTACCTCCTGCCAGAGAGATGATGGACACAAGGTGCAGAAAAAGATGTACTATTTTAGACGTGACCACTGTGTGGATTCATTTTCTTTTACCATGCTTATTTGTTATGAGGGCTTTTTCTTTTTCTTTCTCTTATTTTTTAAGGGTAGAATAGGGCCAGGGAAGAGAGGTTAGCAGTAGGGATGCCAGAAAGAAAAACTATCATCACATTTTTTCAATGCACGAAAGACAACAAAAGGAAATTCAGGAGGAATCACAGACAAGCAGGACAGTTTTAAAATTACAGTGATGAATTTACTTTATATGTATTTTTAAAAGCAAGCTGTATGAAGTGGAGACTCATGATTTCATATCAGATCCTCCCTTTGTCTTTTGTTTTGCATAAGGAAATGTTCTTTTCTGGTGTTTTAATTATCTCAGAACTATAAATGGAAAAGCATCAAGCACTTAGTGTGTACAGAGTATTTTTGCTAAGCTCTGAGAATACAAATAGAAAAGCAAGATGGCCCCTCCTCATGGAACTCACATTCCAATTAGAGAAGATAACACATATAGAATGTTTTATCTGCAAATCAGATGATGAGGCCCTGTGGTCATTAGGGTACAGCAGCAGCAAAGTGGATGATAATATAACTTCTTTAATGTTATGTCCATTAATAAAGCTATCAGCTTCTGATGTTGAATCATTTATCAGTGGCAAGAACTTTGGTGATGAGAATTTGCTTTTCTGGCTGTTCAGTAGCTGTGGCTACTAAGACAATGGGAGGCACAGCACCTGAAGAAGTTAGTGGGTGCATCCTCACAAGAGTTACTGTCTTTGGCTGTGGCTTCAGGGTCCAGACTGGAAGCAAGGCTGGTAGTGCGGCGCCACTGTTCCTAGGGCTCTCGGGCTCACCTGCCCATCCATGGCAGTTCAGGGTTTGGTGGTATTGGGAGAATGGAGGTGGAACCCCTTCTCCACAAGCTTTGTTCCCCTTGATAATGCCTACAAGAACCAGACTGGAAACAGGGCCATTGGTTTGTTAGGCATTACAATTGCAGGGGCTGTTGGACTCAGGGCTTTGGGCTGTCTACATAAGTATCTAAGGATAGGTGATGGTCAAGGTGGTTTGACTTGCCTGGCATGTAGAAACTTGTGTCTCTCCCTCAAAATTCCTTACCACTTCATCTAGGCTTTCTCTGTCCCAAAAGTGATAGTTGGCCAGTAATTGGTGCTGGTAGATGGGTCTCCCCTTGATGCTGGCTGCTGGAACTGATCTTGAAGGAATGGTAGTAGTAGTTTGGTAGGCTTTTTTAGCCCCTAGGCATTGGTGTCTTGGGCTATATCCACCAAGGACTGAGGGAAGACTGGTGGTGGCAGTGATTTGAACTAACACATGCCAACTGGTTCCCATCTCTCACCTCTCAGCTAGGCTAGTGGGCCTGCCTTATTTGTGTTAGTCAACAATTGATTGTTGTAGTGATGGAGATAGAGGGTCCCTTTTCTAAAAGGAGGAGCTATAGGAATTTGTTCTGACTCCAGAACATTCCTTGAGAATTTTTCTTTAGTAAACACCTAACACTACTGTTCATGAGACTTGCCTCTTGCTCCAAAAATGAACAAAAAAGGTAACTGTATATTTAATTATTGACTTATGGTTATTAATTTTTAGTTCTATATGGTTGCTGTAATAAGATTTTTTTTATTTAACAGGCATGTTTTTCACAAATCCTGTGTGGACCCATGGCTTAGTGAACATTGTACTTGTCCAATGTGCAAACTGAACATTTTGAAGGCTTTGGGAATTATGGTATGTTTTTTAGTAAATTCCTATATTCAGATTCTTTTCTGCATTTAACATAGTAATATTTGTGTAGTACTTTGAAAGTTATCCACATGCATTAACTCAATTTAAATACACTAGTTATGATACTTTTAAGAAACAAGATAAATAGCATACCAGGAAACTCCAGAATTACTTGATAAATTCATTTAATATCCCTAAGTTTTTACAGATCTTAATCCATTAAATAGTGGGAAAATAGCATGTTTCTCGCATAACTGTATAAATAGATTTACATAACACTTTTCTTCCAAGGAGATTAAAACTCTAATTGATCTCATGAAACTCACAGAAGGGCATTGATAGCTATTATGTCACTTTGAAGAGGAAAAGGGCAGGAATGCCTGAAATATGGAATGGGGAAATGTGACTTTCTCAAATATGACATCAAGAAAAAGGTAAAACTGGAAGAAAGATACAAGTTTTGGTGAGTGTTTTCCAAAGAATGGGTAACAAGCAAGATGAGCTTAAAGTATGACGGTATCACTTGAGATTTAATGGGATGAAATCTATGACTGGAACATGCTGCTGGATTGATATATGTGTATGTATGCATGTGTCTATACATGCATAAATGTGTGTGTGTACAGATATACCCTTAATTCAAAATAAACCCTGTAAAGTCGGGGCATGAGTATATATGTTAAGAAGATGTACTCATATGAGAAAATCTAGGAACTAAAGCAAGAGCCTTGTGGGAACAGGGGAAAGTCCCTGTGTAAATATCAATAGAACCATAACCAGAAATTATATTGTCACCAGTGTATACTATAGATCAGAGTTGTCAAACTGACAGCCCACCCCACAGGGATCTTTTTTTTGAGTTTGACTTCGCTGCTCTAGACCACTCAGACTGAAAAAGCAAATAGTTAAAGTTGAGAAACATGACAAACCTAGCACAGAAGCATAATAGAATAATGATAGGGGACTTTATTTATTCAGACATCTATTCAAGCTATCTTTACAAAAATCATTGCAGCCTGCTTTGACTTCATGATAATCTCATCCTTCAAAAGTCAGAATAACCAAGAAGGGGAGTTTTTATTCAAGATGAACTGGCTTTTGGTATAGAAATGATGGGAGCCATAGAAGCAAGTAACCACTCTACCCTAGAATTTGTGAAAGAGGAGAGGAAAGCCAAGAATAGTATAAGATATAACTTAGAGTTGGAGAGAGAAGATTTTGATGGTTCACAGAGGGAATAAGTGGAATCCCTGTGGACTAAAATTCTATAGGAGAAAGCAGTCCAAGAGTATGGATAGGAAGCATTCAACAGCGAAATTCTGAAGACAAGAAGAAAAACAATTCTGATGAGAACAGAAAGGGGGAGTTGTCTCAGAGATCAGTGTGGACACACAGGGAACCCATCAACAACTTACAATGCTAAACAAATTACTTGGCACAAGCAGTAATTTTGATATGGTTTCATTTTGTGAAAGCAGCAGCCATACGTGTTTGTTTCTACTAACACCAGGTTGTCATAGGACATCTGACCTTGACCAAGTGAAACAAGATTGAGCTGATTTCCCTACTTTTAGTTAGTGGTCTGTCGGTCAAGTGCTAGATTTTGTGCCATTGATCTCATGTTTTTAACTCTTTGATATTTTTTTTTTGAGGTAATCCAGGTTAGTGACTTGCCCAGGGTCACATAGCTAATAATGTCTGAGGCTGGATTTTAACTTGTATCCTCCTGACTCCAGGGCCAGTGTACTGTACCACCTAGCTACCCCAACTCTTTGATTTTCAAGATACTATTCCAAGGAAACTTGCACAAGTAGCTTTTTAAAGAGCACATTTCATTGGTTGTTAGAGGTATTGCAGTGGCTGTTGGTATGAGGAAGTCAAGTATTTCAAGGATCATTCAAGCCCATCATTTGCACTAAAATTTGCACACATTTTAAAGGAAAATATGGTCAAAAATGAAAACAGCCAATAAATGACAAATTCTTAATGTAAAAAAAAAATTAAACCTCAGAAAACAAGCAAAAATCTTTGGGAGGACCTAGCATTTGGAGCAATTGTTATCGATTCCTTTACAATGTTGCATAGTCTTGTTGAAGTTGGAAAAATAGCAAGAACACTTATAAAACAGCTGCCAACCATTACTCTGAAGAAAAAACCGTCAGTCCTAGATAAGACAATACAAAGATAAGAATACTGAAGTTGGGGAAAAGGTCATTTTTACTGATAAAATTCACTTTTTCATTCAGGACTCTTAGGACAAATTGTTGTCGTTAAGAAATCTAGGTGAATCTTAATTTAAGAGTTGGGTGTTTTCATCAGACTGTATATAACATCCACCCAAAACTTCCTTTGGGGATTTTTTTTACTTCCAGTGGGCCTATAAATACTGTTTCTAATTAAATATAATGATATACTGAGAAGCAGGATTATTTTAGAAATTCCCAAGTGGAGACAGAATGCAGTAACACAGCCTTGCACCATGACATGTCATGAAAGGTTAAGAAATGTATGCAGGAGATGGAGATAAACATACCCTAGTGGCCAGGGATTTAAACCACTTTGGAAATCAAGGCTAGACTTGGAAAATGGACTATTCATCAAAAAATATACTTAATATCCCCAGTGTGCTTTTATGATAAAGAATTAAAGAGTATGTGTTAAAGTCTTGTGAATTCAGTGCGACATATTATAAAAACAAGTAGTTGCAGCAAAAGAAGGACATTATATATTAAAAATCTTTTAAAGTTGTAAGGTATATTGCATATAAGTAAATCTAATATTTTACTTTCTCCCAATTAATTCATACACCACTGCTGGTTGAAAAAATAGAAATATAGAAGATGGAAGCAAAGGCAGATAAAGGAAGTCAAAGATAAAAGTATGACATGGTTCTTAAAGAATGGTATCTGGAGTGCTAATGCTCAAAATGACTCGAAACTAGCAAGGAAAGATCAAAATAACAAAATTGCCAGGGGAGGGTAACTATAGTGGGGGAAAGGATCAAAAAAGAGGTAGAATTGCTGCTTGGGATAGAACAATGACAACAAATGGAGAGAAAAAAACTTCTCTTCAAGGAAAATGATGTTTGGACTAGAAAGGACCAAAATGGGTAATAAGAGTTAAATGACTGAAATAAACAAGGAAAGATTAAGAGAGGGGCTAACAGCCCTTGATGAATTCAAGTGTCTTGGATCCAACAAACTGCATCCAGTAGGGTGCTGTAAGATTTGGCAGATGTGATTACTAGGCTGTGATGTGATCTTCAAAACATCTTGGAGAACTATGGATAGCAGTGATACCAGAGGATTGGAAAAGAACCAATGTCTCAATGAGAAGAAAAAGTCTGCCAACTATTAGACAGTGAGGTTAACTTTGAATCTTGAAAGGATCCTAGAATATTTCATTAAAGGGATAATTAATGAACATTCAGATAAGGATGAAACGATTACAAAGCCAACATAAACAGTCGTGCCAGACTAGCTTTATTTCCTTTTTTTTTTTTAAACTATTGGGCTGATAGATCAGATTTTTGTGGTACAAGCAAGACTTTTATCTTAACAGTCAGGTTGTTCAATATTTATTTCCTCCAGCTGCTTAGTCATATTTGGAGGGTAGGAGCCCATCTCTTGTAACATCTATGGAAACCCATTGACCTTAGCTATCTGACAAACCAGTTTTGCAGGCTTTGCAAGTTTGTACATTGCAATAAATTTATTTTTCTTAAGCATAAAACAAGTCAAACGGATCTTTCTTGTTTCTAATACAGGAAATATTTTTGTATGTTGAGTTAAACCATTGTCAGCATATAGACATAAAGCAGTAAATAAAATGGGAGATTTTAGGCACAGGTAATCTATTACTTGAAAAATGTCATAAATACAGTTTATCTAGATTTTTAGCAAAGCATTCTTCTTATGAACATGATGAAGTGATGTGGCCTAGACAGTAAAGTTAGGTGGAATAAATGGACACAAAAAGCAACCATTAATGGTTTGACATCATCTTGGAAGAAAGTCTCTGGCAGAAACCTTAGCCCTAAACTGGTGAACATTTTATCAGTAACTTAAGGAGTAAAAGAAAACGATTTTGGTACACAGAAACTATGGCAAAACTGCACAATTGTATTTAAACATTATGTAGGGAATCGTGATATTAACATTACTTGTGCATGAACCCTCTTAACAGAACCCACAGTCCTCTAAGCAGATAGGGTTTCCACAAGGAAATGTTAAAGAAACAAAGAAGTGTTTTAGCAGGTATGGGAAAGTGTAGTAATTTAGAGAAGACAATATCCAAGAAATGGGGCAATAAAAATACTCATGGCCTCAAGTACACAAATAGAATTTAGGTGATTAGACTAGAAATCTTAGTAAAAGGAGCTGAAATCCAGTCTCACAGGCATCGCTGAACCTTGGTAGGGTATAATTTCATGAGTAAGATCTGGCAATCAAAAGTAATACTTTAAAGGGAACATAATTAAATGAAAGCAGTAAGAGAATAATGTTGTATGTCAAGAAGATATACCCTTTTTTTTTTAAAAGCAATTGGGGTTAAGTAACTTGCTCAAGGTTACATGGCCAGTTATTTTTGTGTGGGTGCCAAGTATCTGAGGCCAAAACTGATCCCAGGTCTCCCAATGCCAGGGGCTAGCGCTCTTACTAGTTGCGCCACCTGGCCAGCCCTAAGCAATTGGGGTTAAATAACTTGCTCAAGATTACACAGCCAGTTGTTTTGTGTGGGTGTTAAGTATCTGAGGCCAGAACCAATCCCAGGTCTCCCAACTCTGGGGCCCGGCTCTTACTCACTGCACCACCTGGCTGCCCCAAGAAGATACACTCTTGCAAGAAAATTCACAAACTAAAAAAAGAAAAGGACAATGGGAAACATTTGCATAAATATAATTAGGGGGAAAAACAGAAGCAACATTGTGGTAAAAGTATACTTCAGGTCACCTGACCAAAAGGAGAACAGGGACAAGTTTGGGGAACATCACAAATAAGGAGGCATGATAGTAGTGGAAAGAACCTGCTGCTAATCAATCCTCTGTCAGAAATCTCATTTTCCTTTTAAAAAAACAATCTATAAATTCTTGATTTGCATCAATAATGATTTTATTTTTTAAAGAATAGAAAACATGACTTGGTAAACCACTATTCTGACCAACAAATTTACTGATTTCCAAAAGAGAAATAAGGAAAAATTCACAAGGAAGCAGCCACACCATCTTAACAGTCATGATCCCCCCCAAATAAAGGGGGAAATGCCAAGCATCTGGCTTTTACCCTAGGTTTTAGAAGAATAAATGGGTGCAGCTAGGTGGTGCAGTGAATAGAGCACCAGCCCTCGAGTCAGGAGGACCTGAGTTCAAATCCAGCCTCAGACACTTAACACAAAAACTAGCCGTGTGACCTTGGGCAAGTCACTTAACCCCAATTGCCCTCCAAAAAATAAAAAAAAATTTTTTTAAAGTATAAATGAATAAGCAGTTATTAGGGAACTGTGCTGAGTATTGGAGATACAAAGAAAGCAAGATAGTTTCTGCCCTTTAGAAGCTTATATTCTAATGAGGAAGACAACACATATAGTTAGAAAGCAAAAAGGAAGTGGGAGGGACTAGGTATCATGGCTTGGAGATTACCAAGAATTGGTATAGTAGACCCAAGACCCAGTAAGATAAAGTAAAAGCTTACCAGTCAGTGCCCAGGGTGCTGCCCAGGGTCAGAAGTCCAAGGTCTGTAAGGAGAGGAAGCTGGAGGTTAGGAAACTTCCTGGAAGCATGATGCCAGGAAGTAGAATGATAGCCAAGACCTAGTAAGATAAGATGAAAGGTCACCAAAGCCCAGGGTTCCAAAAGTGCAAGTATGAATTGTGGTAGAAGTAGGCAGTGTGGCTTGGAGATGGCCAGGAAATGGCCATTTCAGAGAGTTCAGATAGCATCCTGTGTCTTAAGATTTTGTCAAAGTTGGTTCAAGAGGAATGTTCTTAAGAACAAAATTCTGATGAAACAAACAGATGGATCTGAGGAAGGAAAAGGTGAGTTGCCTAAGAGATATGTGTAGCTACAGCAGGAACTCATCAACCAATACACATTTCTAAAAAGTATATGGAAAATGAATGCATGAACAGAAAACTAAGGGTTTATTAAAAAGTAGCATGGTTTTCTATAAATATTAAGAATGCCAAAGCCCAAAACAAGTTAAGGCTTGCAGTGAATATTAAGGAAAACAAAAAGGGCTCTTTAGGTACCTCTGTGGGGGGAAAGGGATTGGGGGAGTGGAAGGAAGAGCAAAAAGAAAATTAGGATAACTGTGGAGGAGGACAACAAATGAGGAAGAAAAGACAGTGGAGTATACAAAATAAAAATGATAAGGAATCAAAAGCACCTGGTTGGCTTCTGCGCGTTTAGATCTTTGGAATCTGACAAAGCATAACCTCAGAGAAGTGAGCACTTGTGGGTGTGATTGTTGGGCCACTCTAGATGATCTTTTAAAAAGTATGTTGCAGTACCTTACAAATGTACTGTTTTTTAAATGATGAAATGGATTCTTCAAACAAGGGGCTGGTATTTTAACTGTAATTCCTCCCAAAATTCTAAAATGTACAATTAAAGAATGGTCTGTGAATACTAATAAAGGAATCAAAAAGCACTAAGAACTATCTTGAGTTCATTAAATACATGTCATGCCCAACTTAACCTCATTCCCTTTCTTGACAGTATTACTGGATTTAGGTGAATACATGTCTCAGACATAGGATACCTGGATTTCCGTGAGATATGACAGGTTGTCATGATATTCTTATGGGTAAAAAGCAAAGATGCAAACTGAAAATAGAGTTAGATAAATTGACTGTGCCCAAAATGGTGATTAATGGATTAAGGTCGTTAGTGGAGTGCACCAGGATTCCATCTGTTGTTGGCCTTATTCTATTCAGCGTATTCATCGGCGATCTGGATAAAGATACAGTTGAAATAGTTATAGATGATAGGCTGCTTGATAGGGGATTCCTGATATATCAAATAACTTCGGATCTAGAAAGAAATTTTTAGATCATTTGCATGATAGGCCAAATTCAATAAGATGAAATTTAATAGGGTTTAGTGTAAAATGATAAGATGGGGTCTAAAAAAGTCAGTTGCATGGGTACAAGATGGGGTAGACAGAAATAGATAACAGTTTTTGTGAAATTAACTTCAGAAATTTCATGGACTACATGTATAAATTTATGATTACAGTATGAAATGATGATGATGATAAGTCTACTTATATAGTGCTTTATGGTTTGGAAGGCACTTTACATGTATTATTGCATTTGACCCTCACAACAACCCTGTAAGGTAGCTAGCTACTACAGGCATTGCTATCCCTGTTTTAAGGATTAAGAAACTGATGCTCAGAAAGCATGTTCACAGTTAGCATCAAAGGTAGGATTCAGCCCCAGGTCTTGCCTGACTCCAAGCTCAACGTCTTCCCATTCCATTAGCTAGGCTTTGGACCAGCTATTTTTCTCACTCAGAATTCTTTTTAACATTATGATTTTTGTTTTGGATGGTTGTTTGTCTAACCACCATAAATGAATCATTGCTTTAATTCTACATTGTTAAAGAAATAATAGAATGAATTTGAATTTTAAATAATACTTTATTATTCACCCCCAAATTAAATAATTTAGCCAGATTAGTATAATTCTTTTCATATTGGGTTTCAGCTCTGTAATGAAGACTCTAGCTTCTTTTTATCTACCTTTGGGCCAGAACTTCCCCAAAAAGTCTGTAACCATCTTATAAAGGTGTAATGACTAATTTTATCAGTACTGCAGTGCATAGTGATGTTACTTTGTAGTAATGTGCCTTCATTGAAATTTTTTAGGTCTTTTAAGAGAATTTATTATTTTCAAATCTCTCTTATGGAAAAGAATGATGGAAACATGAAAAAAGTTTGTGGGAGAATATTTTTCCCATCAGATAACTTAGAAACTGATTCTCTAAAACCCTGTTTAAGATTTATTTTTAATCTTTTTATTTTATTCATATTTATAAAAATAAATATATGTAATTTTTAATCTGAAAATATTTTTCAGCCAAATTTGCCATGTACTGATAATGTAGCTTTTGACATGGAAAGGCTTACCAGAAGCCAAGCTGCTAATCGAAGATCAGCACTTGGTGACCTTGCCAGTGACAGCTCTCTTGGCCTTGAGCCACTGCGCACTTCGGGGATGTCTCAACTTCCTCAGGATGGGGAGCTCACTCCTCGAACAGGAGAAATCAACATTGCAGTAACAAGTAAGTGGTAATCTTTCACTTAAAGTGCTGAGTGCTTTTCCTTCACTGTTCAGGAACCTCAGCTTAACATAGCACAGCCCTACAAGACCATTCAGGTATCCTTGGGGTTTCTTGAATACATATCTCTTGTCTTCAACCACTTGAGGAATTTTAGATGCTTTTATTGAAACAAATCATCTGTATATGCTTTGCATTACAAATTATTTTCAGACTCATTTGAATCTATGGGGAATGAGTTTTGAGTCTATACAGAAGTTAGTTGTGGCAGTATTGAATGTAGACGTCTTAGTTGTCCCTAACAATCGTTGGTTTATAAATATGAGGCAGAGTGAATGATGGAGTGGAAAAAATGGCAGACTTAGTCAGACGGCCTGAAGGCAGATCCCAGCTCCACCACATATTAATTAACCTTGGGCAACTCACTTTTCTGAACCTCAGTTTCCTTACCTATCTACGGAAAGAATAATACTTTGTCTTCCTACCTCACAGGGCTGTTGTGAGGGTCAAATGAGCTAATGTGTATTGTAAGTGCTTTAGAAGTTATAAAGTTCTATATATATATATGAATAGTTGATGTTTTGAAATCATTATTTCTCAAAAAGAAGTTGTAAAAAACATCATTAAAACTAAAAATGACTTAGGATATCACCAGCCTCCATTTTTTTGGGTATGGTTTATAAATATTAGCATTGGTACCTCGAATTTCCAAAAATGAATTTTAAAGAGACCCAGCAGTAAAGAGTTGAGTCTAGACTTTGAACTTATGTAATATGATTATGTAATAATATCTTTGGGAATTGTTAGCAAGGTCTTTGTTGTTTCTTGCTTTGATATCTTTAAACTAATTTATTTTCCTTTCTTTTTGACTTGATGTTAAAGTCTCCAAATTGGAAGACTTGCAATGGTACAGGTACCTTAGCAATGCACTCTTTGAGCCAGCTCTCTACAAGGCCCTCTCAATAGAAAAGGAAGGGCAGCCTGCTGGGCAGCTAAGCAAAGCTGAGTTGTCTCATAGTTTCCTAAATGTTAGCAAGATGGTCACAGCAAATTTTCAGAGAACAGCAAAGCATTTGGTTTTAACATCACAAAAAACTTATCTATGTCTCAAGACAGCCACTTCCCTCCCCCACTCCTTACACATCACTTTTGTGAGCTTTCCCGTCCCACTGCACCTTTCATGACGTGCCCCCATATGTTGAGTGCACTTTTTTCAGTCAGGACTTTTGCTCCTTTAGGTCTGTCGGCACAGCATGTGATGGGAAACCATTGCTTTTGCAGGAATTAAACAAAGCCCATTTTTTATTAAACTGCCCAGATCTATAAGGCATGTGCATTTGATTGAGTAACATATCTCACTAGAAATTCTTACTAAAACCTAGTTCCAGGTTTTGTTTTTTACTATCACTAACATTTTGTAGTATCGTTACCTGATATTGATGCATCCTTTTTGCATCCATCACAAAGTACAGGAGCAAGACTTAGTGTTTATCACTAACTGCTAGATTAGTGGATTGGCTTTTTTTTAATGTTTCTCATATTATCATATACAGGGTTTTTTTTTTAGTCTAGATTTTTTTTTATTACCACTTGTCCCACAGCAATAAAGAAGACAAAGGTTTTATCCAAAAGTCTATGACTTTGTAGGTCGTAGGTTTTCATGAAATCATTCTCTCCGGGATAGATGCTCATGGTACATTGTGGTGCTGCCATCATAGGATACGGCTGCAAATTTGCTTTAGCTGGGCTGATTTTTTAGTATTGTTATGCCCTACAAATGAGTATAATTCATTCAGAATCAAGTAATGTAAACAGAATCAAACTCTTAAAATCTATATATTTTACATATGCAAAAGTCAAAGAAAAATTTCTTAATTTCCTTGATGTCATTAAATATTGGTTTCATTTTAAAAACTATCAAGTTAGCTTTTCATAATCTCAAAAATTAGCTAGTGAAAAATGAAAATTAGCAATTCACTAAAATTTCATTAATTCACTTTACCAATTTGGAATACATATTACACATAGTAGGCACTTAAGAGCTAAGCTACAGCTTTCCTTTCTGTGGAATCTATTAAGCAGCTTAATAATACAAACAAAAATTTTGAGAGAATGTTTAAATTTTTTAACCAAAAAAAAATTATGAATGTCATCCAATACCATAGAACCAACTTTTACATACAAACAATTGATATTCTCATCCCAAATCTTTATTTTCCATTCATTAGAGCAGGTCTCTAAGAAGCCCTATACCAAGCAACATCTTTTTAACCCAGGCCCAATAATGTATGTCCTTAAACATAATAAAGTATCATTTCTTTAAGAGAATGTCATGCTTGAAACTTTTTACTGATTTGGACTGGCTCTCCTCTGCTGTATATCTCTCCTCTAGATGTATAGTGAGGTTCTGCTGTATAGGAGTATTAGAATGTCATTTCACTAAAATGCAGAATTTTACAAGATTGAAAAAAATACTAAATGGCTTAAAGAAAACCCTTCTCACACCTCAATTTTCTGAACAACTCTGTGATCATATACTGGTAATTTTCATTTTTTTTATATTTACATGCTGTCTTTCAGGCTATCTGCCTTATCAGTTTTTGCTTCCTATAACAAAAAAAAAATCTTCACTAATATAATCAGGATGAATGACAACTGCTTTTGACGAAACACCAACAAGATGTTGTGTTGGTTTTGTTCAATAGTGTGAATGTGTGCATAAGGAGGGAAAAATAATAGAGATTGTCATAATGTCATCATGAAAACTAAGGAGAGTTCAGGCTACAGACTGCGGAATCTCCATGGACCACACTCTCGGGAATTGTTCTTCTCTGCAGCTAAAGTCTTCTCTAAGTGGGGGTGACTGCACGGAGTTTTCACACCGAAGAAGGGGAAAAGTCAGAAACTTGGCTGGACAGTTTGACTTAGTTGTAATTAACAAAAATCTATTTCCACGAATATTTTTCCTCATTTTGCGTTTCTCACTTCACACTATTTGGTGACTACTACATCTTCCTCACAAACTCCGGGGTGTTGGCAGACAGAAATGGCTGGGCCCTGCTTTCCTTTTCCCCTTGTGTTTCTCACCACAACTTCTTCCAGTTAGTAACTCTCTGGCAAACTTCCTTCTGCTGCACTTCCTTGTGCCAGCCATGGCTTACACCTGCGCTGCCTCCGCCAATGGCATTTGAGAGAAATATTGTCATCGATTTGCCATAAGCCTTCTCCCACGAGTGATTGCCTCCCTTTCCTTTGTCAACAGAAGAATGGTTTATTATTGCCAGTTTTGGCCTCCTCAGCGCCTTCACTCTCTGCTACATGATTATCAGAGCCACAGCCAGCTTGAAAGCTAACGAGTAAGTCATGACTGTTCACATGGTGTTCTTTTGGTTCATATTTTTAGGTGACAAGAAAAATATGAATGATTTTTTTAAAAAGATTTAGAAAACAGGTTTCCATAACACAAGCACCATTTTCAAACTGATGCCTGTGGCACCATATCTAATAGAACTGTGATGAGCACAGTTCATAAATCAGTCATTCAGAAGACTGGGTATGACATTTAATGTGGTTAAGACCTAAAGGTTTTACTTGACCACAAGTATATTGTGAGCCAACAGTGTGATGCAGCAGCCAAAAAATAACTAATGATTTTCTGTGTGTTGTGTTACTAAAAGACAAGTGAGAAAATGCCAGTGCCTCTGGGGGG